>NC_039362.1:23365042-23410290 GCF_003573695.1 Papaver somniferum
AAAAAAAAAAAAAAAAAAAAAAGAGAAAAAAATATCAGAAAAATACAAAAAAATCAAGTATTTATCAATTCCATCATCTCTTGTTCCAAAAATAAAAAGAGAATAGTCAATGTAAATAAGAGTCATGCAAATAGTCATTTTGTTGTTTCATTGTAATAAGCAAGGAGGGTGTATGCCATTGATGTACAACGCGAGTAATTGTGAAATACCTCCAACTCATTCACAATTCTCGTAAAGTCCGGACAACTAGCTAGATTTCGACCTTGGTTCTTAGCCTGAGAAACTATCTCTTGGTGATTAGTAGTCATAACTTCAGATCTTTCTTTACACATGTGTAGATACACTTTACACTCTTATCACATGTCTTTTTTTTGTTATCAGTGCTAGGATTGTCCCTTTGATAGCTAGATTGACATCTCGATTTTGCTGTGAGCTTAACTGACTTGCACATGTCACATTTGATGGAATCTGAGCTTATATTTTGACATAGAACTTTGTAGGTACGTTCTAAGCAAACCTTCACGAGACTTCAACTCGTCCACTAGGGACACTTAGTGGTTTAAAAGGCTTAGTGCATACGCTAAATGCATTCGAGAGACCAGCGACAGTGGTATAGGTAGGATTTCCTTAGTTTTGTTTTACTTGAGGACAAGTAAAATTCAGGTTTGGGGGTATTTGATGAGTGCTAAAAAGTGCATATTTCTATATATTTTTCTTGGCATTTAACTCATCTTTTGTGCATTAATTCTACATTTTATCCCATATTCTGTATTTTCATTGTTTTCAAGAATAAATATTTTTCTTACTTAATTTTGCATTTTTAGGTAATAAATAAAGTCTGGATGACTTGCGGAGCGGAAAAGAGCTGAAGAGTGGTGAAAAGCCGGAAGAAATTACGCGAGGAAGCCGCAAAGAATGGAGCAAAAGACCAAAAAGTTAGGAATGAGCTCAAGAAGGAAGAATTGTTCTTAAAGAAGATATGGGCTTGGCATACCCAAGGCCCAAAACCCTTACCCAAACCCATTTTCTATATCCATACCCGCCTCCATTATCAACCGTTAGATTGGATCCAACTCATCATCCTACGGTCGCTCATTCATAGAGCATCAAAATCTGAAGTCTCTGCCAAACACCACAGCGCTTAAATTCCAAGCCTTCAGATTAGATCACATTTAGATCCTACGGTCGCTCCTTTGCCTGCGCATCAAATCTCGATACTTCCGCTTAACACTACAGTACCTAACATCATCTAACACCGTTGACTTCGTTGTGTTTCAAAATCCAACGGTTGCATCGATTCATCTCTTATCTCACCGTTAGATCTACCAACCATCTTCGCATCCCGCAGCTCAGAGTCACAAAACATCAAAATTTGATGAAGCCGCCACACACTGGAGCACCAAACCCTATACCAGCTACCCAAACACCCCCTTCTCCCAAAAACATCGAGTTCTTCTCCTCCACTCCGTCTGCAGAGAGCTGCTCTGCAACCCCATCCCTCTCTGCAACTTCACCACCTTCTTCACCTCCACTGCCACCACCACACCTCCCCCATCATCACCCCTATCTTTCTCCATCATTACCCCCTTGTTCTAACCTTCTATTATATAGTTTTCTTCCCTAATTTCTCTCTAAAAACCTAGGGAAGAAATCAATAAAATAGGACGAGTTGGAAAGATGCAATTGAAGCATGGGATGGAGCAGGTGAACAGGGAAAATAATGGGTCGACGATTGAAGTGTCAAATCACATGTTTGGTGAGTAAAATTCGAAACCCTAATTTCAACTGTCCAAATTAGGTTTTTGGGGATTTTTATAGAAAACCCTAATTTCTGTTAGGGAAAGCCTGGAGACGAATAGAGAGAAACATGGGTTCAAATTGTACTATCAAATTAGGTAGAATCAAATACCTAATTTCTGTGTTGTTTGATTTTGGGATTTGGGTGAAGAACCCTAATTTTGTATTTTGGGGAATGGGGTCTGTGGGTATAAATTGGGACTGTGGGTGTGATGTAAAGACTCAGGCTGGACTAGCCAGTGTCAAAATTGGGAGAATTGGACTAGCCAGTTCCCCAACTGTGTAGTTTTTTTTATGTTCAGTTCTTTGTTTCACTTTCAATTCCAAGTTCAATTACTGCCTAATTCATTCTATTGTTATCTTCAAATGTTATTTATGTTCTAAATCCACCACTAGGGTGAGAGGACCCTTAAGCCATGATGGTTAGCCATTAGGTTAGTTTTTGTTGAACTCAAAATCGCTTAGGCTAGTTAGATTCCTAAAAGCCCAACTGACTTGTGATTAGTGGTGCTGTAAGAAGACCACTAATGCTAGGGGTCAGTGGTGGTTCTAAGGGGTTAATCAGCTATATTAGTTAGTAATCCACTGCCTAGTTGACCTGTGATTGCCTGTGCCTTAAACAGACAGCCAATACTAGGGGTTAGCTAAGGCTGTAAGGTTAGTTAACTAGCCATATGACAAAAACTTAACCTACGTGAACTAGCTAGGTGAAGGGGAAATCTTAACCCTAGAATCACACCTTCATTCCCACTGTCACTTAGTTTAGGAAATTAGTTAGGAAATTTAGGAAAACAACAATAGCTCCCTCCAAGTCCCTGTGGACAAACCCCTGCTTATTCACTTTCTACTTTAGATCCTGTGCACTTGCAGGTTAGGATAAAACGTAGTTTTAGAACATATTCCTTTTGCTATCAATAACCATGTATTCCTTGAACCGCAGTTTTTCGAACTTTGTTGATCAAGAGAAATCGGAAGGATTGTGGGCTTGCCAAGTCCACGAACTCAGTCGGCGAACTGACGGAAGTTCTTGTACCGAGAATTTCTGCTGGGATTTCCAAAAACTCGTTTGTGTGCTAAGTCCGCGAACCTAGTCCGCGAACTGGCAGAAGTTCTGGACCCGAGAACTTTTGATGAGTTTGGAAAACTATGCCGGTTTATCTTAAGTCCGCGGACTTGTTTGTGAGCTTAAGAGGTTATAATCTAAAATGTGCTATGAACATGAAACTTAAATTACTAAGGAATGCTTTATGCAAACCGTGGCTAAATTTCATGAGCCGATTCAATCGAATCGAATCATCTTTGTTTCAATTGTGTCTTATGTAGTTACATGAGATCTCATAGCAATTGAACAACTCTATAACTAGTTCATTTGAAGTCAATTGAACTAGTTATGGTGAAGAAGAACAAGGTTAACATGAAATTCTCATATGGTTAACCTTTTGGGTTACTATGTTGAACCAACATACACGTACACGTTTGGGCATGGTTTTCACGAACCCAGTAAACGTGTACCACAAGTGTGTGTGACAAGCTAAGTTTTCGATCTAACGGTTGAGAAATATTAGCTTGAATCTAATTCAGGTTTTCATCTAACGGTGAATAAGGATTGCTTTGTAACTAAGGCAAAACCCTGGTTTGAAGACTATATATAGGAGACATCTAGCTTTGGGAAAACTAATCCCCACACGTCCATGTGCTACTAGTTCTCTTGCTAGAGTCAATCTCCATTAACCTTTGATTTTCTTCTCTAAAATCAGGTTAACGACTTAAAGACTTCATTGGGATTGTGAAGCCAGACCGATACTACTTTTATCGTAGTTATGTGATCCGATCTTGCATCTTCTATAGTACGAGTACAATCTTTGATTGGATTGAGATCGTGAGAGTTCTCCGATAGGCAAGATAAAGACGTCACAAACATCTTCGTCTCACTGTTTGTGATTCCTTGACAAACCGCCTGTGTATTCGGGAAGGATTGTTGAGAGGTGATTGATTAATCTAGGCCGTTCTTCGGGAATATAAGACCGGATTATCAATTGGTTCCTGTTCACCTTGATTTCATATCATAAGACGGAACAAAACCTAGGGTTTATCTGTGGGAGACAGATTTATCCTTTGATAGACTTTTCTGTGTGAGACAAATTTGTTTATTGTTTAAGCCTGCGATTTTGGGTCGTAACAACTCTTAGTTGTGGGTAAGATCAGCTAAGGGAATCAAGTGCGTAGTATCCTGCTGGGATCAGAGGCGTAGGGAGTGCAACTGTACCTTGTCTCAGTGGGAGATTGGTAGGGGTTCAACTATAGTCCAGTCCGAAGTTAATTGGTAGTAGGCTAGTGTCTGTAGCGACTTAATACAGTGTGCATTCAAACTGGACTAGGTCCCGGGGTTTTCTGCATTTGCGGTGTCCTCGTTAACAAAATTTCTGGTGTCTGTGTTGTTTCTTTTCCGCATTATATTTTATATAATTGAAATAATGCAGGTTGTGCGTTAAGATCATCAATTGGAAATCCAACCTTTGGTTGTTGATTGATATTGATTGATCCTTGGACATTGGTCTTTGGTACCGTCCAAGTCATTCCTTGTGTTTGATTAAAGACTCGCTATTGTTTTAGCTTAAGTAAATCAAAACAAGTGAGAGATATTAACTCCTTGAGATACTTTAATCTAGATTGAGTCTGACTGTCTAGTTGATTCTCTAGCAAAGTATTTCGGAGTTAGTCCATACAGATTGCTAATCGAAATATTGGGTGGTGTTGTTAGACCCCCGCTTTTTTCAATTAGAACAATCGAATCTTACATAAACATACACTGTTTGATCCACCATCTCCAAACAACTCCAAAAGTAAATCTTTTTTTGCTCGATAATAAGAATTTCGTTAATATCAAAAGAATATAAAAAACCCATTTTTAGAGAGCATCAACTAAAGACTTTCAAGACTTACATTGTTTATAAGAAAGCCATACAAATTAACTGACTCTAAAGTAAGTTACTCCAAAATTAAATCTTTCCATAACAATATCAAGACAATTCAAATTTACGTTGTCGAATGTCTTTTCGGAATCGACTTTGCAAAAAATGACAGTCAAATTATACACAATCGACTTTCAGACTTAGACACGATCTTATACACTCCTCCAATCAAGCTACTAAGCCTAAAGTTGTGCAAGGAAACTACACAATTGCATTTCAGAATTAACTTTAAATTTGTGTATTTGAGTCTCCAGCCAATAGATCCCTTAGTCTCAAATTTTTTGATCATTAACAGTGTATCACACTTACTGACATCCCATGAAATTTCAAAAAAAAATCATAGTGAAGTCATCCGGTCCCGGTGCTTGTTAGAACCAAAGTGCATAATAACATTCTTAACATCATCTCAGATAAGGCAGTTCAAGTGCAATCCTATCGGCTAAGGATATAGAAGGCAGTTCAAGGTCATCGAACCTAGGTCATTACATGATCTTCATCAAAAAGTGAAGTATAAAAAGTCTTAGCTTTGGAAGAAATCTTTGATGTGTCGTAACAAAGGGATTCATCAATCATGAGACGATTAATGGCATTGTAATTAGATTTAAAACTATCAATTTGATGCAAATACTTGGAATTCTTCTCTCCCTCCTTAATTAGCCCATTTTTCTTCTGCTCTTTGGCCTCATTTTTCAGCTAAGTTCAAAGATAAGTGAACATTCTTAGCTTTGGCCTCTTCACTGGCAACATTTCTTGCATTTAAAAGTTGAGATATTTCTTTAAGAATATCCAAAAAGCTAATAAGTTCTTCCATATGGCCAGCCTGAAGTTGAATGTCTCGTAACTCCAAGCTTTGACGAAACTTTCCATAATTTAGATATAAATCTCCTCCCATAGGGTGACATCTCAATGCACAAGATAAATTTTACTATGTAAAAATACGGCAATTACAATAATAATTTAGTTAATTAATTCCAAATTTGTTTTAGTTCTATATATATATAAGCGAAAGATCATTCACACGCACCCCGAAAAAATAATAAATAATATACACGTTCTTTATTGGGCAAGTGTTTATCTAATCAAAAAATCTGGACAGACTGCCCCAACAAACCATGGCAAAACGGTTGTGACACAATAAAGTGGCCCAACTCACTTTTATGTGGCAATTCCCTGTAACTGGGTCCAACCTGTCTCACTCACATGGCGGTTTTTAGGTGATTTTTGGACGTTACGTTTGGAATTACTCATATCTGATCGAGTTTTTTTTGGAGCTCTGCAGGTTATAGGAAACTGTGTGCATAGCCAAGATGACTTACTGGGGCGCAAATACTACTATATTGCATTATTATTGACTTACATGGTATTGCAGAGGTATGGGACGGTTGAGATAAAAGCGACCATATATCAAATGATGCATGTTTGGAGTGTTCAGGGCAAATTTCAGACAGGCATCATTGTTGAAACTTACGACTCAAGAAAAAACAGTTTTTTTAACATTTTGTTTCTGTTTGACCATCTTATAACTTAATTTAACGGGAACCTCACTGATTCATACGAGCATTTCATACTTTAAAAAAAAAAAATTACGAGCATTTCATACCTATCGCGTGATTGATAATATCTGCTCAAAAAAAATAAAAATAAACTATATAGTTTTTGTTTGCATTTTTCATTTTGTTGAAAATACAAAAGAGAAAAAGAAAAAGGCAACGCCTGCTTTTTGTAGATTGACATTAAATTTTGCAATGTTTGTAGGATTATGTTCTTGGCAAGATATCATTTATGGACATGGTACCAAACAGTTTAATTTGGTTTAGTTCAACTTTAGCTGTCCGTATGAAATTTTGCATAAGAATTTATTATCTATTATCTAATAAGATTAGTTATTAATATCGTCCATGTCCGTCCTAGAGCCTAATAGGAGATCCGTCCTAGAGCCTAATAGGAGACCAATATGCCATACTACCTCGATATTGTTGGTCGACTGGGATTGGTCGAGTTGGCCAGAGAATCTTCCCCTTTAAAGGCATTGACAAAATAAGCTCTAAGAACTGTTCCTGTGGATTGAACAAACTCATAGTTAAAACTCATAGTTTGTTCATTTTGCTCCCACTATGGACTCGATAAACATCAAAAATGGATGTTCAAACCAACAAATTCGTACATTTGTTCATTGAGTTAAAACATGTAACGCGCGCTTGATTATATAGGCCGGGCGACCTTGCCTCCAATGCTGGCGCTTGAGCCAAAAGCACTGGCGCTTAAGCCAACAGCGCTGGCGCTTGTCACTCCGTCGCCAGTTGTTACTTCACACGCCAGCGGTTTTGGTTAAAGCGCCAACGACTGAATCTGGACGGCTAAAAAATCTTGTTATCTAACGGCTATAATTTTTGAGTTTTATAAATACTTCTCATTTCAACTCCAAATACACACATTCTTCACTCTCAAATCATCTACAAAAATGCCTCCCAGAGTTCGTGGTGTTAGATTCACTAAATAAGAGGATTTAGCTATTTGTAGAGCCTTTGTTTTTCACACAGAAGATGCTGTAATGAGTAATGTAGCCGATTCGACGTTGACTTTCTGGGAGAAAGTTTACAAAATTTTCGTCGATGAAACGGGGAACATCCATGGGCGTGATTCTCACACATTGTCGCATCGTTTTAGTTTAATTAATATGAATGTATTGGAGTTCGTCGCTCAACTAATGGAGAATCACAAAAATAATATCAACGGTGAAGCCGAACATGAAGTGCTGCCCAGAACTCTAGCGATGTGGCTAGCATCTCACCGCGGTCGTCCTTTCTACTTCCATGCTTGTTTCAACATTCTTAGGGTGCTCAACAGATATAATCCCTACATCGTCCTAGGAATTCCACCACCCGCCGAGAATTGATGCCTATGTAGTAGTTGTTTTAATCTAATGTGTTTCTTTTATTCTAATGTATGATGCGGTTGTTCAATGCAGTATGTTTTTATTTATGAGATTGATGGTGCAATGTTCAATCGAGGAAAATTTTAAATTACTTATGATATTGATGGTTTTAGATAATCGTAATAACACAAAATAAACAACAAACTAAATAACATAGTACCATAGTGAATCGATTTGTCCTTCAACTTCAATCAGCCCACTCCACCAAAAAACACTTAGGACATTCCCAGAAATTCCTTCCATATGTGTATTTTCATAAGAAGCCCGCAAATGCATAAAATTCTTGCAATCAGGCTTTGAGAATCCACTGATTCTCTGTGGACAATGTTTGTATTTGTGATCTTCATATCTACAATGTTTGCAGTGTAATAACTCCTTCTTCAATTTGGCTTTAAGTTTGAAGTTTCTGCAGAGTGTTGCAATCTTTTCTTCTTCTTCTTCTTCTTTTTTAATCTTCATAGCATCATCTAGCATATGTGGTTCCTCTAGACAGTTGGGATCTTGACATTGAAAATACATGAGCTTTTTCGGTTGTGATTCAATCACCATTCTGATGCGCAAACAACCTTCCCACTGACACTTTGAATACATCCAAGGGCATTGCATAAGCCTGTGGTTATCCATGAAACATAATGGACAAACCTCTTTTGCTTCGACACATAATATTTTCTTCGCTCTGCCTTTAGAAAACATGGTGGATGTTGAGAAAGAAATCTATTGGTTTGGTTGAGAGGCCACCCCTAGTGTTGTATTTATAACAAAAAAATATGTGTTGGTAATTCAAACGGGCGGTTTTAGTATAATCGCACGGTTTTATTACAAACGCCAACTCCTATGGTAATTCAAACGGGCGCTTAAAGGAAAGCCGCGCGGTTATACAACAAACACCAACGACTCGATTTTCTTTCTCGACCTATAAATTCCATTCTTCCCATCTCCAAAATCACATCTTCTTCTTCTTCTTTTTTTCTTCTAAAACTCTTAATCTCTCCAACTCTCTAGAAATGTCTGTTAGAAATCGTGGTCCCAAGTTTACTGAAGAAAAGTATAACTATATGCAAAGCATTTTTTTCATAGGGTAATCATTGGTATGGGCTTTCAAGACGTTTATTTTTGGAAGAATATTTTTTCAATGTTCGTCTCACTGACAGGAAACACAGTAAACCGAGATGCTCGTTTTCAATCTATTAGGCTTGCAGTCCAACCATTTCTTGCTATGGTAATGGAAATTGATCGAGTAAAGTTCATCGGTATAACTAAAGATGAAGTGATCCAAACAACTCTTGATAATTGGGAGGAATCTCATGGAAAACCTTTCCGTTACGAAGCGTGTTTTAGAATTCTAAAAGATTGTCCATCTCAAGCACATTTATACTGCACTCGAATACCGCTCCCGGTCTTTACAATGGAATAAGATGTTACTCTTGTTCGATGTTGGGTACATCGTTTGATGAGACTAATGAACAATGACTATTTCTGGGAAAGAGTATTTGGACATTTTGTAGCATCACAGAACGAAATCATAAGAAACAGTAAGATCCTAGAACTAAGAATTGTATTCATCACTAAGAAAGTCAAACATTATACAGAAGTTTTGTGGATGGTCCACCGTAGCAATTCTGGACTATCTAACGAAGAACTGCTGAGTATCCCTTTTTCCTCATGGACTCAACTACATCATAAATATTTGAACTTGTTGTTTATCTGTTTTACAGAAAACCATCGCTCAGACCAAGTTTACTGAAGAAAGCGGAAGAGAGTTTAAGCATTTTGAGTGCTATGAACTCTACAAAGAGAATGTCACTAGATTTGATGTAGTTTGATGTTTTTGTTGGAGTTTATTAAAATGTAGTTTGATGTTTTTTGCAAGTTTAAATTGCAATAAATTTCGCTTAATCTGAAGTGGAAATCTCTATTTTAAAATCTAAATATTTCATTGATGCCAGTTCTTTTACAAGATATAACTTAGGCAATAATAAAACGTACTAAACAACTTCAATAAAAATCAAGTACAAGTTTCGGTCTCCTGTTTATCTTCACTTGAAATATCTTCCATTCAATGCGCTCTTTTACAATTTCGCCTTTGTTTTTGAATTTTTTGTTGTTAACTTTCAAAACTGGAGCTCTTCTTTGCCTTTTAGCGGAAAATTTTCTTGGAGCAACTTCAAAAACTTTCACTTCTCTCTTACAATTTTCAATCAATTTAAAACTCCCACATATTTTAGAAACAGATGCTTCAAGTTTTGCATCGCAAAAAAGTGTAATCGCCTTTTCAGCCATTGAAATAGATTTTAGAAGAGAAAAATCAAGAGAAGTGAATTTTGGTGTGAGTGAATTGTTTGAAATTGATGGTAATTTATAGAGGTAAAAAGTGAATTTTGAATTTAAAAAAAAAATACCCGTTGGCGTTTTTTCTACAAACGCCAATGCTCTACTTTCGAGCGTCGAGTTTAGTTTACAAACGCCAGCCCTTCTTCTTCCAACGCTGGAGTTTAACATTCACACGCTGGCGTGTGTCTCTAGTTCGGGCGCTTAGTGATCAACCACTGTGTGCTTTGCCATAGTGGAAAAACCAGTTTGACCATCCACCTGGCTCAACAAAAGAATGAGTTTGTTTATTCCCATAGGAATTGCCCTTACGTTGAATAGTGATGAAACTCTCGCTTCTTAATGGCCGAAATAGGTATTTCTAATGTAGAAGCTATGGTGAGGACACTTGGCATAACTCTGTTGGTCGGGATATTAAAAATTGGGTTACACTTTGTTTACATCAAGTATTTAACACTCCGTTAGTAACACCGTTAACAAAAAGGAAGGTGTACGACACTTCCTTAAGAGTTTTAATCCAATTAATTTCCTTACACCTGGGGCCGTAACGAACTATATGGGGGTTCTAAGCGAAGTTAGAGAAACGGGGGTCTCTGTAAGCCAATATTTTTTTCTCTCCTATGATAATCAAATGATAAAATTGGCCTAGAAAATATGTCTAAAAAAACGGAAAAAACACCTTATCTTACAAAGATCGATATTCCTACCCTTTTCGAATTAAAATCATATTAAATGACTTTATCCACTGTCAACTTCCAAACTGTGTTTGGACAAGCCAATTGTTGCTAGAATTGTCAATAAAATTTTGCATCACACCCCTTGAGATAGAAGTTTTCCATATCTTTTAAGTAAATCAACTATTTTTTTTTTTTGCATTTCTTGTTTGGGCAGGAAAAAACTTCAAAAGGGTTCAATCCTGCATATAAATCATGCCCGTTAATATATCAGGACCCATATCATGCCTTAGATAACTTTCAAGTTGATATAACAAACTGTAAAATTAATTGTTTGCCGATCACCCAACTTAACATATTTTTTTTCGAAGCACTTGCACCATATTTATACACAAAAACTAAATTGAATTGTTGATTTTCTTTCTTTTTTGAGGCAGCGGATTTTTGAATTGAAAGTTTGGAAGTGGAATCTAGATAGAAGAATTAAAATCATATGATAAAATTTACTTTGATTTCATTGGTAAAATTTTTGTTCTTATTTTTTAATTATGGAATTAGAAACCCTAGAACTTGTAAATTGTAGTAAGTATAAGGACTGAAAAACAGTATAGTGATGGGAAATCAGATCAGAAAGAAAGGAAAAAAACACGAATACTTAATTTGAAATATATAGGATTTGGGGGGACCTAAGATTTAGGGATCCTAGGTCGTCGCCTAGCTGGCCTATGCTCAGCGACGGCCCTGCTTACACCGTGTTTACACCAAATACTTAACTTTACGTTAGTAATACCGTTTAAGGTGGACAATACTTCCTCAAACCACGAAAAAAAATTCCAATACAAAATCTAGCTTAAAAAATATTAACTTAACTTAATGGAAAAGAAAAACTTAACTTAACGTGTTTAGAATTTTACGGAAGTCCAAACTCAATTTGGAAGTCGATTACCTAATATATTATGAATTTTTTTCCAAACTTATACATATAAAGGGGAAAAATAAATAAATTTCGTATCTTTTCTCCGCCTATTTAATACATGCACACCCAAACTAAATAAAACATGCATCGTCACGGGACGGGACGAAGCACCATGCACACCAAATTACAAATATGATTAAAAGAAGAAGAAAAATCCTAGTGCATAACACGAGCACAAATCTGATTATACTTCATAACGAGAGGTTTATTTTTTCTTCACTAGAAAAATTGAATTCATTTAATAAAAATAATATTACATTGTAGAATTAAAAAATTCAAAGACATTATCTACGTGGCATCTAAATTAGAGCTGTTTAGATACGACGTAGTAAGTAATTTTTGAACTTTGGCTAAGTTGAAAAGTTAATTCGAGAACTAAATAAAAAGGCATATAGGTAGCATATAAGACATAGTCCACGTGGCATTTAAATTAGAGGTGTTTTGATACGACATAGTAAGTAAATTTTTGAACTTTGACAAAGTTGAAAAGTTAATTAGGGAACTAAATAAAAAGGCGTATAAGTAGCATATAAGAAGGTTTTCGCCTTATTAAATTGAAAAGTCAAAATTTAGCCAGCAAACCTCGTGCTAAAATAATTTTTTCTTTTTTGAAGGTTGGATGCCAAAGAAAACAACACAAAAACAAAAAAGAGCAACAAAACATGATTATTTTTTTTAAATAAAAGGTGTTTGAAGCTCATCTTGAGGCTACCAACCAAATTGCGGTACGAGTCATGATGTAATTGATTAAATTCTGAATTTTGATTTAGTAATAAAATATTTTAACTTATATTTTTTTTAAAAGTCCGGAAAATAAACTAGACGATAATAGTTGTACGAACTGCCTGCACAATCTAAAGGATATTCGACAGGATTTGAGGAGGATATGATGCTTAAATAGCATATTGAAAGAGAACGTGAGAAAAATGATTTGCGATTCTCTTTACATCATTGAACTTTAGCTTGTCGAAGTGGCAAATGCAGAAGGGATGTCTTCAATAATTCTTCTACCTCTTCAATGAATTTTTGAACTCCTCTAGTCGAGAATGCCAATGAGAACTTCGCGGTCATTCGCTATAACAATGTATTGGTACCTTCATTATGTTGCAAGTCCAGCCGAAAAATAAAACCCAAAGTCTCATTCGCCAAAGGAAATGTAAGACCAACACTTGAAATACAATAATAGATAGTTGTTTTCATTTAAATCTTTAGCTACAAGAACACATTAAGCCTGGCCATCCTTAAGAATTGCATTTATATTTAATCTAATGAAGTTACCCGAAGAAGGAAACCATAAAGGATCAATAATTCTTATATTTAGCTCCATATAGTCCAACATGGGGTTAGCAACCTCAACACCATCTTTTCTTTTTTGATAACCTGTATTGAACCATATTAATGATTAGTTGAATCAGATGTTTCAGATTTTCAAAGTTAAGCTCGTTACGAGCTTAACAGATTTACCAAAAGAGACAAGACTATAGCAAAGGCCAAAATTATCATATTAAACAGTGCATCAACTATGTGTAGAGAAGACTCGGAAGCCAGTGATGCATGTAAGAATGCATTTTTACCAGTCTTTATGAATTTATACCCTTCGCAGAACAAGGGTGAGTTAGAACGTTGTGGAAGCTAAGTTAAAAGAAACATGCTTGCCAAGCATGCTTGCAAAGGCAAATGGACGTGCATTTACCTGGCGCGAAGTGATGTTTTAAGGACCGCTCATTAACATCATTGTGGTGCATTGGGGAGTTATCGTATGGGTGCCCTGGCGCTAGGCGTAATTTTTCAGTCTGTCATAGTTCGTATTTCCAACAACATCTTTTACCTGTAAATCACTATCCACTTGAACCCCACACAAGTTGAATGCAACCATGATTGCTTACGAGAAACCTTTAAATCACTATCCACTTGAACCCCCAAACAATTTGAATGCAAACATGACTGCTTACGAGAAAGGGCAATGGAGAAATACATTATCCGAAGTTTCAATCTCGTTGTTGCAGAATCTATATTTCATAGGCATACCATCGATGAATCTTCTGGCCTTTTAGAGTATATATACCCGCTGCAGTGTGTAATAGTTTCCATATAAATAAATGTGTTGCATGTGTAATTTTCTTCTAGTTGCATTCTCCTTTTGTCCTACGAGTGTTCTTACCCGAAATTTAGAGTGAGTTTATTGAGAATTTTTTTAGGGTCTAAAGTAGTATTCATATAAAATAATAATATGTTCAATATACCTAACCTCCGTTTTATTTTTTCTTCTGCCGGGACTAACATTTTTGCTAAAAATATAATAGACTTGGTATATTTCACCTGTCATCCTTACCACGTTGAATAGTCCTCCTATAGATTGAAAAAATATAACATATGATAGATAATTTGCGTTCAGAAGCCTATAACTACTAATGAAACAAAAACCTAACTACTTGTAAGCTAAAATCTAGTGGCAAGCTGAGAACCTGAGCGCTTGATAGTTGGGAGCTGACTCAATAATGTAACCAAAGTATTAAAAATCTGAAATCTGATGAAGATTATTGTTGATTATCGGTTTCTATATGTTGAAGGGAGGTTGAACAAATTTTGGGGCTCCTTGGTTATTTTCAGATATTTCCTTATCATTTTACTCTTCATTTTCTTGACAAGTTTATGAACTTTAGATGAACGTTAGGTTAATTTAGCGAACTCGAGTAGCTAATCAAGTGAGCAACGATCTCAGATACACAATCTTGTGAAGGTATATAATGCGTACTTATTTGTATCTTCACCTCCAACATTTTGGCACAATTGTAATATTATCCTTTGACAACACCCAAATAACAAAATGTAATCTGCACACATAAGATGTATGAATGAAGGAACCCATCTATTGAGATGATACCCTGCATATAAACAGTCTTTCTCCAAACTGTTCAATAAACTTGTTAATTCTTTATATAAAAGGATAACCAACGTTGTATTCTCTTTTAGCTACTGAAAGCTCATCTAGATATCCATAAATTTTAACAAGAAAGATGTTTTATTACATTACACATAATTAGACTGAGGGTACGCCCAGTGATGCCAAAGTTCATGAGAACATGACTAAGAAAACCCCAATAGACTCTATCATAGTATTTTCTATGGTTAAGATTCAATACGAAGGAACCAACAATGGTAGTGGAATTGGACATTGATTGAATTAGTTCTTTTGCTAAAACTAAACTACCTACAATCCGCTTAACCAAAACAAATACATATGGAAAGCTTTAGTATTCTTTTCACGGTCCAAAATCTAATTGCATGACTTTAAAAGGCAAATATATTTTATTTATTTATTTGCAAAATTTTTTTTTTTTCTTCCAACTTCTTGCGAAACAAAAATTTGACTTTGGTTGTTAAATACTTATAAATTTTAGAACGACTTTTGAGCAAAAACAGATACCTTGTTTGTGAAGCACAAAACTCTGTTTATGACTTTTCAGATTTAATTTATCCTATTGTTGCCACACATGCTCCTAGTGTTTGGATACTACATAATAAGAAGTAACTTCAATCAAGTCGAAATCAAATATTCGTGTGACAACATAATTTGAGAATGACTTATAAAAAGCAAAACATATCTAAATAATGATTTTTGAGAAATCCCTCGAATGTATTTTGGTTTCGAATATATTTTCTAGAAATATCAATTTATAGTCTTCAGTAGGGGTCTCAATGGGTTTGGGTCCTCTCAGATACCACTGGACTCGAACCATGACCCTCCTTATAAAAGTCCGGTTTGGTTCCTAATTAGTGGACCCAAAGCTGGACCCTGTAATAACCCTGTATACTCATCGATTCGGGGTACCCACTGGGTATTAAGAAAACTATCAAAAAAATCTCAAAAAAATTATTTTCTTTCTCTTTTTGAATTGAATGCTAATTATTTTTATAAAAGTTTATCATGGTTTATGTATTAATGTTCTAAGAAAATATTAAATATAAGGTTGAAAAAAATATCAAAGTTGAAAGTAGCAAAACATTTAGAATTTTGCTAAAATGATAAATTAGATAGTGAATTAACAGTGGAAGGGTTCCGGCCGGGTAATGGGTACCCCTTGATATTCCTGCTTTTCAATATACTCTATAATTTGATGACTATTTCATAGGTGTATTATTTGCAAATTTGCACTAATTTGGTACTTTAATTCTTTGATTTATTGTTGATTTTCATATCATTATGCTTTTATTTTGTTTACTTTTGAGTTCTTTAGGTGTTTTGACCAAATAAGAATAAAAGAGTTCACTATTCACCGCGACATAAAATGAACAAGTAAGCCAAGTATTGCAAGTGAAAACGGAGCAAGGACCAAAAGTAACTCGTTAAAATATGGGATTTCTTCTCACTATATTTAAAGAATTGAATTATGAAGCCAATACATTAGGAATAAGGTCATTCCGAGGTCAGACGAAGAAGTTATAGGAAAAATAACCAAAATATAAAACGAAACGCACAACAAAATAATCGGTAAATATCAGAGGTACCGAGTCTACCTATTAAAGTTAATTTCAACATCAGAATTCGTTTTTGAGCTTCTACAACAGGTAGACATGAGGGGAATCAAGTATACCGATTATGGAAAGTTTTTAGTCTAGAAAAATTCTCATTGTGAGCTCCAATAATCTGTGGATATTAAGAGGGTCGAGCCTATCGATTGTGGACACTTTTTGAATAAAAAAACTCTTGTTATTTGGGGCCAAACAAACGGTAGAAATTTGTAGTACTAGCTTACCAATTATGTGGTGGACTGAAATGTTTGGCGCTCAGCCGTGCAGGCCAAAAACTCCTTGATGCGCCACTCGTAACCAAGTGATCGGGTCTTAGAGCTTCATAGCTTATCAGGAAAATGCACGTCCATTAACTTTTGCATACATGCTTCACAAGCATGATGCCTTAAATGCAACTTCCACACCTTTCCAACTTACCCTTGTTACCTGAAGAATGCAAGGCCATAAAGGCTAATGTCGATGCAGCTTGCATGCATCACCGTATCACGAGCACTATCTGCGCATAAGGCATGCTTTAGACTGTCATATAATCCATTGCACACCTATCTTGCACTTCTTTACTTCGTTTTGACACTGAGATGAAAGCATGCACTGATCATGCTCTTGCCAAGGGTGCATCATCTAGGCTCATGTCATTATTGCCTTGCATCATCCTTTGATGCAAGTGGATCATACAAGCTCCCCTAACTTGCATACTGGGTAGCTTCCTTCCATGGCCATGACCAATCAGAAATTTGTGCATGCCTACGTCGAATGGCTTGATCAGCAATACGAGCATCTAAGGAATGAAATACATCTACCTTATCAAGTATGGCAACAATCATCTCTTGTACCGTATTGCCGAGACACATGATATGAGTTTCCATAATATCGAAATCACCTCGGAATTAGAAGATATGAGCAACAATATGTTGCACCACTAATGCTACAACTCATTGCGGCTGCTTACGTACCCTTACTAATCGTAGTTCATTCGTCGTTGGAACTATCAGCTAAAGCCAACTTGGTGGACCCGGGAACGTGTATAAATTAAAGCGAAATGAAAACGCGGGCCTACAGTAATACCGCAAGTGCACGGTCGTCAGTTGTAGCTCGTGCAAGTACGGGTCGATCCACAGAGACTGGGTGTGTTTGGAGTTTTTTAGCTATTTTGGGTTCTAGTTGCTATTGTTGGGCTTTGGGTACCAATGGATTTTGGTAACCAATGGGTTATGATTGTGCTTTGGGCCTTTGAGTTCTTGAATTAGGCTTTTGATTAAGCCTGAATTGGATTGGGCCTTTAATTGAGTTCAGGCTTTTGGATTAAGCCCACAGTTGACTGAATTGGGCTTTGAGCCTTAACCTAAACTGTGGCTGGGCCTTAATGAACTGGGCTTCAGTTTGTACAAACAATGGACAGTGGGCTTCAAATTTTGGTTCAAACCTGGGCTTGGTCTTGAACTGAGAACTAGGCCTTTAGTGGACTGAACTTGAGCTTTGAAGAGGAAGCAGCAGCAGCAGTAGGACTTAGGCCTTAACCAGCTGCAGCAACAGCAGCAACAGTGGAAGGAAAGCAGCAGGCCAAGGGGAAGACAAGGCAGCAGAACAAGGCAAGAGGAAGAAAACAGAGATGACAATGAAGCAAAGACAATGGAGAAAATTAAACAAGACAATGACTAAACAGCAAAGAACTAAACAACAACAATGGAAGTGAACCAAGGCCTAAGCCAAGGGCAGGGGAGATGGTGAAGCTAACAGTGATGACAATGCAAGGCCAAGGCAGTGGCTCTAGGCATACAAATAGAATGGAAAGAGAATTAGCTTGCTATGAGCACTAATTTCTCCCATTGCTCTATCAAAACAATGCATCTTAAGCATACAAATGGAATGGAAAGAGAATTAGCTTGCTATGAGCACAAATTTCTCCCATTGCTCAATCAAATCAGTGCACTGAGGTTTCTAGCCTAACATTCCACTAAACATGTATCACATGACAGGTACATTAACATTACATGGAACACAAACATCAAAACAAACACACAACAGTAAAATAAAATTGAAATAAAAATTGCTACTAAACCTAACAAAAATTGAAACATGCACAAACATTAAACATCAAAACAGGAACTGAAACAAGACAGAATTTTAACATGCAATAAACTGAAATTGAAGCAGGAATTGAAATTGAAAATTAAATTGAAACAGAAACCCTAAATTGATTTTGAAATTAAAAACAGAAATTAAAACTAAGGTATCCCATATTAGGGGGTATCTCGGCTAACCCAAGCACACCCCTCACACGTTCTACAAACCCCAGTATTTATACCCTAAATTAGGGTTCATCCAAAATTCCCCAAAAATCAAAAAGATGAAATTAGGTTTTCTATTTTTCCTAACTCGTTTGGTCTTGTCGAACCCATGTGTCTTCTGCTGCTCTTCTTTCATTCTCTCCATGCGCATGTGATGAATCATAGCCATCTACCTTGTTTTCCCATATCAAAACCCTAGCAGTGGGTAGGGTTTGTGCTATGGGCTAACTAGGGTGATGGGTACGTTTCTAGGGTGAAGTAGGGTGGTTGTTGGAGCTGGTGGAAGTGGTGACGTATGGTGGAGAAGGTGGTGGTGTACGGTGGCGGACATGGTGTTCGGTGGAGAAGGTGGTACGGGCAGAGAGGAAGAAAGAGAAGGAGAAGTGAAAATGATTAGGGTTTCTTCATTTTTTTGGGTTATATATCCTAGGGTTGTTTCGTTGTGAGGCGGGTTCATCGAGTTTTGGTGTCTAGCGATACTAAGCCGTGGGATGTGAAGATGGTAGATTGATCCAACGGTGGGATGGGACAGAGCAAGTAACGACCGTTAGATGTATAATACATCAAAATTAACGGTGTAAGATGGAGTTAGGTGCTGTAGTGTTAGACAGGAGCTGCAGACTTTGATGAACGATGATGAAGCGACCGTAGGATGCTGAGATGATCCAATCTGACGGCTAGAGGAGATGTGGGTTATGGATTTGGGTTTTGGTTTGGGAAATAAGTTGGGCTTGGGATAATTCTGAGCCCATTTCTTCTTTAAGAACAATTTCTTCCTCTTGAAGCCCACTTCTAGCCTTTTGGTCTTATGCACAACATTCTTCGCGGCTTCCTTGCGTAATTCCTCCCGGCTTTTCACCACTTTTCTGCTCTTTTTCGCTCCGCGACTCATCCGAACTTTATTTATTACCTAAAAATACAAAATTAATTAATAAAAATATTTATTCTTGAAAACAATGAAAATACAGAATATGGGATAAAATGTAGAATTACTGCACAAAAGATGAGTTAAAATGCCAACAAAAAGGGATAGATATATACAATATTTGGCACTCATCACAACTCGTGTTACAAGACCAAAGCCAAACTAAGCCTAGTCTGTATAGTCCAAAGGGACTTTCCCAGATATGCACAAGGTACTTCCTTGGGTAAGCTTCATTTAGTAAACTTCCTCGGGTAAGTAGTGCGTTATCATGATGCTTTCGCATTTGTAGATGGTGAAATTTGGATAAGGGGCAAAAGCGTTATTTCAAGGCCATAAACAAAACTCAATTCTCACGTGAGAGATTAAGCCATTGGTCCTAAAGGCACCAATAGCCATGATTTCTAGTATACGTCCCAGCGAGACACTGTTGGTCGTGATGCCGTGATTCCTAGCGCATATCCTCGACGAGATACTGCTGGTTACGTAGGTTCTGTAGTGCGTAAAACGTCCACGGCAGACTTATGAACCATAACAACCACAATTCTAGCATGTCTTCGCGAGACGCAACTGATTGTGATGCCATGATTCCTAGTATACATCCCCGAGAGATATTGCTGGTCATGTAGGCTTTGTAGATGCGTAAAAACGTCCCCGACGGACTTATGGCTTAGAGCAGAGACATACCTGTCTCCTGTAAGAATGACTCACCATATTTGAGATCAAGGACTGATTCCCGGTACATCATCGCGAGATACACTGGTCATGTATACTCTGTACTCTGACTCGACTTATCGAGGCTTCAGAATAATTCGTAGGCCATCCCCGCAAGATACGCTGGTTATTCTGCCTCCGGGCCCATTCGACAGACTCCTAGAACATCCTTCTGAGATACACTGGTCATGTCGGCCCCATAAATACGGACACAATTGATTCCTAGCCCATCTCTGCAAGATACGCAGGTCAAAGACAAGTGAGCAAAAGTCTCGCAGAAACATTAACAAGGTGTACAAAGCCTTTTCTTTCTCTTCAGGACGATTCCCAGCTGTCCACAGGGAGATTTGGATCTGTTAAGAAAATATTCATAGAGATATTGATCCGTCCGTAAATCTCGGAGAGATTCAAATCTCTCTTCAAAATCTCGGAGAGATTCAAATCTCCCTTCAAAATCCCGGAGAGATTCACATCTCTCTTCAAAATCTTCGAGAGATTCAAATATCTCGGGATATCTCTGAATATTCCCCAGGCACGAGCCTCTTGTAGGAATCGAGTCTCCTTTCATACTCTCCACACAAACTCTGAGGCATCCCATGCCTTTTCACGTGACTCATCCTACTCATCTTACAAATCAGAGAATATCTCTCTATCTTGGCCAACTCGGTTAAAGAGAATAGTTCTTTCTCTCAACATATTATCACAAAGGCGGACTCAGCTTCACACAAATGGGGGGATAACGATTAGGGTTTTAGTCTGGCGGTCTACGATACGTGTGAGAAATACCCAGCTTATTTCTCACTGCAGAAGAGAGTAAATGCGGTGGAATAATGAGATAAACTCAACCTAGTTTATCTCTGTCTATTCCTGAAGAGATGGAAAAATTACTCCGCACAGCACGAAAAACAAATCCTTATCTTCACCGACCCGAGATTAGAGAATTCAGTTATAAATAGGTCCTCTATTTCTCCAATCTACAAGGAACTTTCTCATAACCTCTTAGAGCAATTTTTCTTCAAATCCTAGAATTCTCTGATCTCTCTCTTCATCTGCTTCCCTCCCTAAGACCATCCCTAACCTCTCCTATGACTAAAACAACCTTTGAAAGGACACTATGCATGGTCTAGGCGACACAGTGTTCGTGCTCAACCT
Organism: Papaver somniferum; assembly: GCF_003573695.1. Lineage (NCBI taxonomy): Eukaryota > Viridiplantae > Streptophyta > Magnoliopsida > Ranunculales > Papaveraceae > Papaver > Papaver somniferum. Next base: position 23,386,334 of record NC_039362.1, read on the forward strand.
CTCGTAACTCACTTTCAGAAATCCTAGAATCCCACTTCTAACCTCTCTCAAATTTTAGGTAACTACATTATCATATATGCTCAGCCTAAGCTATAAGCTTAAAGGAGCATTCCCCTTTAATGCACCTTCAACCAATTACCCCTTATATATATATATATAAATATTTTATTGACATTTTTACAAATAAAAATCCTGGAGAAGAATGACACTCACCAAGTACCACATTCTCGAGGAAACATCTTTCACTTCCTTGAGAAAGCCTCATAACATATTGTTGTTGCAAGATCGTTAATGCTTTTACTAGTAAGCAACACGGATAAATGTTGCATCCTCGAGTAACGGAAAAGCATGTTGATGCCTTAGCATGATGCTTCCTTCAGTAAGAAACATAGACAAATACTGCGTTTATTTGTAACGAACACGTATAATGATGGCGTAGCATCATTCATGCTTTCGTAAGTAAGCAAAATGGGTAAATGTTTCTTCCCCCAGTAAGCTTAATAGACTTAATATGAGGCTCCATCTTGTTCAATGATGCATATTTGAGCATGCATCATTCAAAAAGTATGGGTGTTACATATTATAACACGACTTATGCCACTTGTGGAATGTATTATTGACCTTCTAAGTCAATGAGACATGGTCCCACGAAGACTCTCTAGACTCTTTAAAAATACTGAAGATGCGCTTTTGGCATATCCATAAATGTTGTCTAAAGATGAGGGTATTGATAGTACTGAAAGTAAATTAGACAAAGATTTAAGTGGTTTGATCTTAAAGATCTACCTCTACTGTAAGTTCTTAGTATTTTCCATTAATAGTGTTTTGAAGTTATACAGATTTACTTCATTTCTCTAGTTACAAGAGAGAATTCTAGAGAAATGAGTTGGAGAGAGAAAATATCTCTCACTTGTCTTTGCAAGTGATCTTTATACTAATTACAAGGCGGTTACCTTAAGTCGGCTAGCAAATAATAATTAAATTACATTTATGACCTTGGTATTCTTCTCCAGACCTCAGCTTCCTCGTCCATGTTCCATGTTTTGAACTCGAGTTGGGACTTCAGGTCTTCACTCGGCTTAGCGTGAACTCAAGTCTTCACTCGGCTTAGCGTGAACTCAAGTCTTCCATTTAACTCACCTGAACTCAGGTTTTTACTGAAAACTTTGGGTTATTTATTTGTTCTCGGTACTTGAACTCTCAAACTGTCAGATTATTGGTAGATGATATATTTCGTCATCTACATATTAGCCCCCAGTTTTATATAAAATAGGTTAGGCGTTGTTTACATTAAACTTCTTTGAGTTTTACCATTTTTGGGTTTTATATCTTGGTAGATGCATCTTTTTTTCATCTACAGATGCACAAGACAGAGACTCTGTTACAATAAGAAGAACGAGGAGCCAGGGCTTAGAGTTGCGATTGATCATCACGATTTCTAAAGTTTGCTCATGTGATTGATTCCTTATTTTTTTAATTCGCAAATAAAATTATTGTGTATTAATAACTAGGGTCGAGTCCTTATTTTTTTAATTCGCAAATTAAATTATTGTGTATTAATAACTAGGGTCGAGATCTGGAATTATCGAAGAGTCCTTGTTACAAGTAGCATATAATAGTAATTAACAATGGGATGTTGTCATGTAATTATGTGTAAGAGCATAACTTAATTTAAATAGGCGTGCCTCTTGCGCCGGATTGCTTAAAATAAGCTCAACTTACAGAGAATATTGATTTGATTGGGTTAAATTTGAGTGTCTATTGCGCCAAGTTATTTAGTGAAAATGATTTAAAGAGCGACTCTTGCGCCTTTGATGATAATATGAGTTTTGGAATAAGCTTGCAATAGGATGCGAGTGGCATTGATATTGAGAGACAATGAATGTTGAGTATAATTCGGTTGATAACATGCTAGAAGATGGAAGATGAAACCTATGACCAGTACTCTTTACCTCTGATAATTCATATTTGTTTAATTTCTTTAGTATAATTTAGTTACAACAATTGAAATAAATTAGCAACCATTGAAAAACAGCGGAAAAGGTGAGTTAGAAATTGATATGGTAAGACCTATTCCTCTATAATCCGTACCATGAAACATGTTGACTTAAGTCTTGATATGGACAATCTATCCCGTAAATTGAGTTTCTTTGGTTCTTCAGAATTGAGAGTCTCGTTCCTTCCACAATATTATATTTATATACAATTTTTATTTTAATTATCAAGAATTTTGATCGCAACGTATTTACGTGATTTCTAACCGTCTGATATAAAAAATTTCTAATCGCTAAGTTAATATTTTCAATTACACAAACTTGATGTTTATTTTTATCCAAATATATCTTCCCTCCTTAATTCCATTTCTTCCCTCTTATTAACGATGCTCAAAAATCTTTTTCGGGGATAAATGGTAAGCCTCAAGGATAATTTGGGAATTAAGAAAATATGAAACGTGGGAGTTGTGATGCAAACAAAAAAAACAAACCATAACGATGAAAAGAATAGGAAAAGCATTTCCCCCTTTACACACTCTTTATATTCATATTTTAATTAAATGAAATTCATTGATTGGTGTAACGTACGCCAAGAGCGCATTATAGAGACACCATTCAGGTACCGAAACGTGTTTTTATGAGGTGCAAAGCGTACGTTAACATGAAACAGAAGTCCAGCGTTAAAGGGCAAAAAATAAATAATAAAGTAACCATGGTTAAAAGCTGAAGCTACCTAGGGTTACGTTTAAAATAAAATAAAAATAAAACCATCACCACTTCTGCCTGTTAGTCCCACGACAAAGCCAATTCCCCAAAAACATAACAACTTTCCGTTACCCAAATAAAGTAACGTCTGTCAATTATTATAGTTACAAAGATATTAATAAAAGATAACGACGTTAAGTTATTTGTTTCCTTCATTTACCAATTATTCACTCTGATTTTTTGTATTACCAGCTTAACCGGTTTACTTTGGGGCAACAATGTTGAGCGGGTTCGAATATCACCAACCCTAACCCTGAATCCAAACGGTCCACAAAACCAAAACCACAACAACCAGCATCTCAATTCTTGCTAACCCTGAATCCAAACGGTCCACAAAACCAAAACAACAACAACCAGCATCTCAATTCTTGCTAGACTGTTTGGCCTTAAAAAGTAGTAGTATTCTCCACTACTTAAGTGAAGAACTTTTTTTAGTTAGAATATCAAAACATGCAATTGCAACGTGCTTGGCAAATAAATGGTTCCTTTGGTTTTTATGTATATGAATGTTGATCTGTTCCCGCCTACAAAGCAAATTGTAAATCTTCTGATATAAATATCTAACTGGTATGAATCTTAAAAGTGTAGACACAAAAACAATAAGCTGCCTGCATATTTCGATAAGCTTACACATTTTCTGTCTAATCGGTGTTTATTTTCAAGATTTTGATAATATTTTCTTTCTCAAGAAAATTCATAGCCCAGTTTATAAATAAATCTTTGGATAATTGGTTTTATGGTTACACGTCTCCCTATCTTCATTTTTAACTCTAAAATACTAAATTTTCGGAAAATTTATTCCGACAGACATCCTGCATGAAATAAAATTAGAGTCCACCTTAATCCATTATATACCTATTTCCTCTATGTAATTTCGTTTTAACCATTTCAAGAGTTTGTTCAGTAGGTCTGAAATTTTTTCTTTTTTAAACTGTGAAGATTATTTTTCGGTTCCAATTAAAAAATTTACCACTAATTAATTCCCGTTCCCCGTCTCCTTGCAACATTTAGGGTTGTGGACAATGACCTTTTTGCACTAGTACGATTTCACAAGCCAATGCTCTCTTTATGCAAACACCCCTTCTTCACTCCAGAAGCCGTGGCCTAGTTTTATTTGTCGACAACCCGTATAGAGAAGACCCAAGTTAAAAAATGCTCCCGACCAACCCGTATAAAATTCAGTGGGGGTAAGAAGAGTAACCGGCTGTACAAGTAAAACCTTATCTTTGTGTGTCCGAAATCCCACCCCCATTGGTGAGGTTAAAACTTGACCATGGTTGAAATGATTGCCACTCTGATTTGACTCCTGGTTAAATCTCTTTTCCTTCTTCTTCTCCTTCTGTTAGAGAGAGAAGAAACAGAATCCACTGTACGAAGCAGAAGAAGATAGCATAGAGATAGTTTTAGTTTTGGTGTAGAGAAAATAATAATTTCATAATTTCTTTTCCAGAGAAATGAAAAAAGGATCATCAAAAGCAAGAGATACAATTATAATCTTCATCAGTTAGGGTTTATTAGACTTGTTTTTGTGACAGATTTGTTTGATATCAAGGGTTTATATGATAGATCTGAAGTGAAAACAGAAAAAGAAGAGGGTTTAAATGGCTGGTTCTTCTTCAGATGCTACGGTGAAGCTAAATTGTAATACTACTAGTCGTGGTGGTGGTGGTGGAGATAGTATGAGTTCCGGTGGTGGAGATAGTATGGTGAAAAACACTCCTAATTGTGAAACACCAAGAAGTTATTCCAATTTTACAGCAGGAGGAAAAGGTAAGAAGAATAATAATTTTACTTTTCTTTTTCTTTTTTTCTTGAAGGATCTGTGATTTTGATTGATATCTTCTTCTTGTTTGTAGTTACAGAAGAAGCTCTATATACAGAGCTGTGGCACGCTTGTGCTGGTCCTCTTGTGACTGTACCACGTGAAGGAGAAAGAGTTTTCTATTTTCCTCAAGGTCACATTGAACAAGTATGTGTATATCACTGGACACAACTTCATTTGTGGAGGAATTTTTCCTTATTTCAAACATTTTTTTTTTTTTTGGAGAATTTTGCTTGTTCTTATGTGTGTTTATTTATGTTTTAACAAAAATTTAGGTTGAAGCATCGACAAATCAGGTGGCAGATCAGCAAATGCCGGTTTGTGATCTACCATGGAAGATCCTTTGCCGTGTAATAAACGTACACTTAAAGGTACAGTATGAATTAGGGTTTCTTCTTTCCTTCTTCTTTTCTCGTCTTTGAAGTTTCAATTGAAGTGCCTCTTTCTTGACAAGATGTGTTTTGCTTACTTCTGTAGGCTGAGCCAGATACTGATGAGGTTTTTGCACAAGTGACTTTACTTCCAGAGAGTAACGTATGATTTCTTTCTTTGTTCATTTATTTGTTGGATATTTAGCCATGGAATTGTAGGATTAAAATGAGCTGACAGAATTTGATATGACTTGTAACAGCAAGATGAGCATGCAGTGGAGAAAGAGCCATTACCGCCAGCACCTCCTAGGCCACATTCACATTCATTTTGCAAAACTTTAACAGCCTCCGATACAAGCACACATGGTGGATTCTCTGTGTTGAGACGGCATGCCGATGAATGTTTGCCACCTTTGGTTGGTTCCTTTCTTTGGTTTTGTGTTTCCTTTCTTTGGTTTTGTGTTTCCTTTCTTTGTTGGTTTCCATGGCAGGTAGTTGATGTATTTTTTCATGGATGACTTTGACAGGATATGGGGCGACAACCTCCTACCCAGGAATTGGTTGCTAAGGATTTGCATGGAACTGAGTGGCGATTCCGTCATATATTCCGAGGTGAGATTCTTTCAGTCTCTTCTGTTTTTCCTTCAACTTTGAGTGTTTGAAATTCCTAGTGACTAATGTGTCATCAGCTGATATAGTTTTATTTTAGATATTTCATTCCTTGTTTTGTATGGCACTAATTTGCCTTGAAATGCAGGTCAGCCGAGAAGACACCTTCTTCAAAGTGGATGGAGTGTTTTTGTCAGCTCTAAAAGGCTTGTCGCAGGGGATGCTTTTATTTTTCTCAGGTCAGTCTTCTTGTTCATGGTTTCAAGTTGCATGCGTTTGCAGTATGCATGACTAACCTGGGGTGGTTTTGCTGTTTAAAGGGGTGAAAATGGGGAACTACGTGTTGGAGTAAGACGAGCTATGAGGCAACAAAGTAATGTCCCATCTTCAGTTATATCTAGTCACAGCATGCACCTTGGTGTCCTTGCAACTGCGTGGCACGCTATTTCAACAGGAACCATGTTTACTGTCTATTACAAACCAAGGTATGTGGTTACTCAAACAGCTTTCTCGTTGGTGATTATGTGCTTTTGCAATTCCAGTTCAAAGTTTTTATCTCAATATGATTGTGTTGCAGGACAAGTCCGGCTGAATTTATCGTTCCTTTTGATCAATATATGGAGTCTGTAAAGAATAACCATTCTATAGGGATGAGGTTTAAAATGAGGTTTGAAGGGGAAGAAGCTCCAGAGCAGAGGTATTACCTTTGCACATTGGCCCTGTGGAGTTGGGTGCTTCTACTGTTGTTAGAACACATAATACTTTTTAAGTTGTCTGACAAGTCTTCCTTCATTTTATGTCAGGTTTACAGGCACTATAGTTGGCAATGGAGAATCTGACCCCAACAGGTGGCCGTCATCTAAATGGAGATCTCTTAAGGTAGTAGAACTTGTTGAGTAAGGATCCTTCTATTGTACATTGTATTTTCAACCTTTGATCATTTTCATTTTCTTAGGTGAGGTGGGATGAGAACTCTTCTATTCCTCGTCCAGACAGAGTTTCTCCTTGGAAAATTGAACCAGCGTCGACTCCTGCACCAAATACGACTCCTATGCCAAGGCCAAAGAGACCCCGATCAAACTTGGTGCCTTCCTCACCCGAATCCTCATGTATTGGTAGGGAAGGTATATGGTCTAAATTTCTTTCGACTTTTTAATGAATATTTGTGTTCTTCTTTCCTTTCATAACATAGTTAAATGGTAAATATGTTCTGCTAAACATACTTTAAATGTTTATTACCCAGGTTCATCAAAAGTTATGGAGCCTGCATCTGGTTTTTCGAGGGTCTTGCAAGGTCAAGAAACCTCAAGAGGAACTTTTGGTGAGAGTAATGAGTCTGATACTGCCCAAAAGCCTGTTGCATGGCCCAGGTCTACGGAGGACGAGAAAGCAGATATGATATCTAGAGAAAGAGTGTTTGGGACTGAGAACTGGGTACCACCTGTTAGACATGAGCATACTTTTACAGATCTGCTATCTGGCTTTCGATCATCAAATGATTCTCCTCGTCGGTTCTCTTCACATTTAGTTGATCAAACCCGTGATATTAGCTCGTCAAAGAAGCATATCCAGGACCAGGAAGTAAAATTTAACTATGCTGGATCCTGGTCCATGTTGCCTTCAGGCCATTCAGTAAACATGCTGGACTCCGGTGTTAAAGTTCCAGCTCAGACTGGTGAAAATTCGTATCAGAAACAGGGGACTGTCAAATATGGTGGGCTGGGCGGGTATCCTGTATTGCAATCTCTTAGGGTTGAGCAGCAGCCTACAAACTGGTTAATGCCTCTTCTGCCCCCATCTCACTCAGGAACTTTACATCATCCAATAGGTGTAAGGCCACAAGTGTCTTCGATGCAACGCGACACATTAAAACCCAAAAGTGATGGAAACTGCAAGCTCTTCGGTATTGCGCTAAACAGTAATCCTGTGGTGCCGGAGCCAACCGGGTCTCATGTGAATATGACGCACACGCAGGAAGCTACTTTGCATCCTAACCCTCAGATCCCTCATGCTTTGGAGTCTGATCAACAGTCGGAGCAATCAAAAGGTTCAAGGTCAGCTGATACTACTCCAGTGGGTACTGAGCAGGAAACATCTATTCAAGCTTGTCAACAGCGGTCTGGAGATGTTCAAAGTCGAGTCCAGGCTAGTTCAATGAGGAGTTGCACAAAGGTAATTCCTTCACCTCATGGTTAATGTTTCTGTAATTTCAACATACTCATATATGGTTGTATGTTGTTTTTAGGTTCACAAACAAGGGATTGCTCTTGGGAGGTCTGTGGACCTCACCAAATTCAACAATTACGATGATCTGATTACAGAGTTAGATAAGATGTTCGAATTTGATGGTGAACTGATGGCTCCTAGTAAGAATTGGCTGGTAGTGTATACAGATAACGAGAATGATATGATGCTTGTTGGTGATGACCCTTGGAAGTAAGTTTGATTTTTTATTTGATTCTCCAATCACTTCCCAGTTACATACATTTTTTTGTAGTCAAGTATTTTTCCTTACTAAATCACGGTTGCAGTATCTATTCTCATTGAAATATCTGTTTCTAAACCTTCATTTTCATGCATCTGTTTGAAACAGGGAATTCTGTAGTATGGTTCGAAAAATCTTCATCTATACTAAGGAAGAGGTCCAGAGGATGAACAAAGGGACTCTAAACTCGAAGGGGGAGGAAAGCCATAGAAGTCCAATAGAAGTCAAGTGCCAGCAGCTTCCTTCGGTAGAGAACTGCTAGGTTTTTTTTGCTATTGTCAATTTGTGTTTAGAACACGGTTTTGGATCTATGCTTTCGAATTAATCTAATATAATAGCGTTACATATATAGCATTACATAGGTAAGAGACTAAGAGCAGTCAGGTACTCTACGTCATTGTACATAGATTTTTTTTTTTGGTAAAGTTTGTACCGTCACTGTAATAGGGGGTATATCGTTTAATTTGATTATATGGAAAAATGAGTCTTGAGAGTCTTTCCCATGTGGGCTAGTGTCACACGCCCATCTAATCGCCTAAAATTTTCATGGGACATGACCGGCGATGATTGTGGTTCAGTGACTCAACATCACTCAAAATCATTCAGCCTTGCATACTTGCATCAAAGTACGCATATGACTTCGCTCATAAGGCTTTGCACAACGAAAGTCTTTTCTTCTTTCTCTCTAACTCTTCATGCCCCCATAAGCATAAGAGGTTCTGCCATGCATAATTTCTAATAGACAATCTCACAACATTAGCAACACAATCAACACAAAGATATACTGTAACAAACCCATTTTATTGCACTAAAGGAAGATTACAAAACTCGTCCATCACATGGACCAAAAACAAGCCATTAACCCTCTTGGTGAATGCCTAACTCACTCAAACATGAGACTAACTCTCTCTCGTGTAGTGTAGCCTACTGATTTTCCTACTCCTTAGGACTATTTATACAGTAGTTACAATGGCCAAAACCGTGCACAACACTTGCACACGAATGGAACAGCCACGTGTCCCATCAGGTAGTTTTCTTAACTGCCAGCTTGCTTTTCCAACTGCCACCTTTTGTGTTGTCTTGCAGATTGAAGCCACACCTGTCTTGAACGGTTAGGGACACTCTAATCAGGTTATGAACTCATTCCATAACCCTTCCAACTTGTCTCGCACCTTTGGCCCGCTTGTGAAGCCAATAACCAACTTATAACCGTCACTTGAGCCGTATTGCACACTTGCTGCGCCATACTGGATTCTGTCTTGAGCCAACGTTTAGCCCTCTTGGCCCTGCATGTTTATCACTCTAAACTCATGCACGGACATTCCTTAAGCTTCAAACATCGAGGCCAGCTCCTTAAGCTCACTCTAGTTACTCATGCGTCATATATGCTTCACTTCGCCAATTAGCTTGACAATAGCAATGCAACTCTTGCATTACCAACTTGTTTGCATTGTTCAATCTTTGGCCAGCCTTGAACTAATGCCATAGACCAACTCTTGATCTATACTTCACTCTTGCATCATCCTTGAGCTTGGCTAACTCAATTCCATGGATATGCATCGATGCCAACATCGCATGTTGCATCTGTCAACTTTGGCTTGGTCTTGCCTTTGCCTTAATGAAGCTCCATTGTGTCGGTCAATAGCTTCATTCCTTAGCCAAATGTCCGTACAATGAAGTGCTGCACTTGCACTTCATTGGCCCTGCGAGGTTATGCCATTCTTGGCATTTGACAGTCTATATCGTATACCGCTATTATGGCTCCGTGATGCGCCATTACGGCGGAGTACTGACTTGGCCTGCAACACTGTAACGCGTCATCATTATGTGTCACTTGCAGCACCGTAACAGACCTCCCCCACCTAATCCGTTCAACGCCCTCGTTGAACGCAACAAAGTATACTAGTTATACTTGTTCTCCGGCCTTGTACGCTTCTGAGCCCTTCTCAGAAATCAGCAAACTTTGTTTGGGCTTTAACCTTACCAAAACTTCTTTGCCTAGTACTTTATGCCATCACTTAGCTTCACTGCTTTGCCATTGATCTCATATACTTGAGCCACTTCTCGGCGTCATGCATTACGCTTACGCGACTACTCAAATCAAGCATCAATACCCAAATGCAACTTGGAAATTCATCTTGCCAACTCCCTGAATTGTGCTTGAACTTCGCATGAATCATTTGTGCCTAAGTGTACACAAGTAATGATTCCTCCCAACTGATCACAACGATCATTGCCATAGTCTTTTGCCTTCATTTTCCGACTTTAGTTGCACCACGCAACATGACATGACTTATACAAGACTTTGCCTCATTCTTCAATCACTTTGTAACACTCTTGTGCAAACTCGACTGAAATGCATGACATTAGCCATGTGTTAGGATACCCCTAACCCGTAGACCGTCTTCTCAGAGACCAGGCATCCTCTTCACCCGCCTTTGAAACCAGCACTTTAAGCATCACTTGCTCTTTCAAACTGCTACGCTTTAATGTGGCGGAAAAACAACATCATGTTCTTCCTAGCTATGAGTCAATCTTAACTCATTTACTTGATGGACTTACATCTTCATTCTTGCTGCGTTACTCCATGCATTCACTGCCAAATACCTTCGCACTTCCACATAACTCTCAACAACAAACTCGGCTATGCCACCAACTCCTCTATTTGCTTCTTTTCACTTTCAGCGTCTTCTATTGCACATTTTGGCTTAATATTGCTATATAGAATCTTCCATGCAAACTAGCTTTACTTTGAATGAAAGAGGCAAGGATTTCATATCAAATACCCTCATTCACTACTACCTTACATAGAGAGACAATTCCCAACACCAAGGTCCACTCGACCCAAACTGAAAGTATACTCAAACTTGAGCAAATACTCGCGCCAACTGATTGCAACTTGTAAGACCTAACAAGCCTTCCAATACTGACTTCAACTTCACTTCTAAGCAACAAAGGAAGCGAGACATCACCTACTGTCCCCAATGTAGCAATTCACTTTGCCACATGCACTCTTACAACTGATGCTATCATGTTGCTTTAGCTTTCATGAAAATTTCTTCAATAATGGCCACATGCCATCTTTGTGCATCACCACTACTTTGTCCTTCTTTCTCCATGCATCTACAATTCGCCTAACTTGCATTTCTTCACGCATTATGCATTCTAGCCATGCCCAAATCCCATTTGGCGCATGCTACTGTTGCATAAATGCTATGCCAATTAGCACCCAAATTTTAATGCAAACTTGTGCACCTTTGCACAACTGGAACATACTTAACTTGGTGATTCTGAGCATCACCATAGATCTCAGCAAAGTCATATTACTCAATGACTTTCGCGGACAATTATCTTGAACAATATTAACAAGGCACAATCCTTGCAAATGAGGCGCCACTGCCTACGTTCCATGAAGCAAGAATGCCGCATTCTTCTTCAAACTTGGAACTCATTTTTACTGCCCATGCACATCTGGTTACTCTTGTCTTTCCCCTTCTCCAAAATGAACTTCAGTAGCAACAATTGTTGATTTGCAGTCGACAAGAACATCCTCTTGTGGTTATGATCAAATGCAGGTCTTTGGACACCCTTGTCCAAGCATATTGATCCCACTCATAAACCAGGTGCAAGCACACTCCCTGTGCTCGTCTAGCATCAACGAAGAACTCTTTGCAAACACAAGACCGTGGTGCATCGGTTTTCCCCTAACTTGCGATTATTTCTTCAGGCTTTCAATAAGCTTTATGCTAGATAAGAATTGGCCATCCAATTCTCCTTTTATGGCATCACATTGCCACAAAAATGCTGATTCACAATCATACTTTGCATTTCCACTAAGGTATATGCATTCAAGAGAGATAACTTTAATCTTCTAACCAACTGGCTATGATGAAAACACATTCAATCTATCGCATAGACATGTTCTTCATCTTATTTGCCACTGCAAAGACCATCAACTTCTTTGTATTCAGGAATTTCCCCTAAAATTCCCATTACCTCTTGTAATATACTCGCTACTGATAACACCACAAAGATATGCATTCCAAATGCGTAATCTTTGCATACTTGTGAGAAACATGGTCTTTAACACCTGACTTGCACCATAGAAGTCAGCATACTCCTTAGTTTTGTCATGCCATCACTTGAAAACCCGGTTTTCAATGATTCTTGCATATTCGTCTAACACTTTGGGTAGGAATTTTGACACCTTTGTCATAAACTTTCATGGCCTGTTGCTACTTCAAGCTTCAAGTTCATTCCAATTGATCTTTCCACACAAGACCAACTTCTTCTAGTCTCCATACCAGGGAAACCCAAATAATTATCCACTGAATTTGACAAACAAATGACACCAACTTGAGTAAAAAGAAAGAAAAATCAGCAACTGTGTCCCCTAACACAGCTCTGATACCAGCTTGTCACACGCCCATTTAATCGCCTAAAATTTTCATGGGACATGACCGACAATGATTGTGGTTCAGTGACTCAACATCACCCAAAATCATTCAGCCTTGCATACTTGCATCAAAGTACGCATCTGCCTTCACTCATAAGGCTTTGCACAACGAAAGTCTTTTCTTCTTTCTCTCTAACTCTTCATGCCCTCATAAGCATAAGAGGTTCTGCCATGCATCATTTCCAATTGACAATCTCACAACATCAGCAACACAATCAACACAAACATATACTGCAACAAACCCATTTTATTGCACTAAAGGAAGATTACAAAACTCGTCCATCACATGGACCAAAAACAGGCCATTCACCCTCTTGGTGAATGCCTAACTCACTCAAACATGAGACTAACTCTCTCTCGTGTAGCCTACTTATTTTCCTACCCCTTAGGACTATTTATACAGTAGTTACAATGGCCAAAACCGTTTACAACACTTGCACACGCATGGAACAGCCATGTGTCCCATCAGGTAGTTTCCTTAACCGCCAGCTTGCTTTTCCAACTGCCACCTTTTGTGTTGTCTTGCAGATTGAATCCACACCTGTCTTGAACGGTTAGGGACACTCTAATCAGGTTATGAAATAATTCCATAACCCTTACAACTTGTCTCGCACCTTTGGACCGCTTGTGAATCCAATAACCAACTTATAACTGTCATTTGAGCCGTATTGCGCACTTGCTGCGCCATACTGGATTCTGTCTTGCGCCAACGTTCAACCCTCTTGGACCTGCATGTTTATCACTCTAAACTCATGCACGGACATTCCTTAAGATTTAAACATCGAGGCCAGATCCTTAAGCTCACTCTAGTTACTCATGCGTCATATATGCTTCACTTCGCCAATTAGCTTGACAATAGCAATGCACTCTTGCATTACCAACTTGTTTGCATTTTTCAAGCTTTGGACAACCTTGAACTAATGCCATAGACCAACTCTTGATCTATACTTCACTCTTGCGTCATCCTTGAGCTTGGGCCAACTCAATTCCATGGATATGCATCGATGCCAACATCGCATGTTGCATATGTCAACTTTGGCATGGTCTTGCCTTTGACTTAATGAAGCTCCATTGTGTCGGTCAATAGCTTCATTCCTTAGCCAAATGTCCTTACAATGAAGTGCTGCACTTGTACTTCATTGGCCCTGCAAGGTTATGCCATTCTTGGCATTTGATAGTCCATATCGTATACCGCTATTATGGCTCCGTGTTGCGCCATTACGGCGGAGTACTGGCTTGGCCTGCAACACTGTAACGCGTCATCATTATGCGTCACTTGCAGCACCGTAACAGCTAGTCACTTGACATTTAACCAAGTAAAGCAGCCTACGCAGTTGTATGCTATTGCCTATGGCCCTATTGCATGTAAATATTAATTAATTTGTTTCCTACTTATTGTGGATTTTTCCATTACCTGGTGTGTGGCTTGTTTCCCATACGACGTGTGAAATAGGTTTTTTTCTTGATTCACAATCAAGAGTAGAATCTCAGTCTTGTAACTTATTTTCTTGGGACCTCAGTCTCATAAACAGGAGATTACAACTTGGGCTATATTGAGTTTCCTCCCCTTTAGATTACTAATTAGCATTTCCTCCCCAAATAGATTAAAATTAGTATTTCCTCCTATTGTTAGTTTTTCCATCCATTACTCGGTTAGCTTAGTCAGCATCTGTGCACGCGTGGCATAGGCTGTACATTTTTTCCACGATCTTCGTAAAATACCCTCTACCAACACCAAAGAACAAATCAACGGCACCTATTATTCAATTCAACTCACTTTCAGTCTATTAAAGCTATCCCCAATTTCTGCTCGTGTTCCTGGGTGTTTTTCTCGATCAAGAACCTCCTGTTTCGGATCACATAAACTTCTAGCCACCACCACCATTTAACACCGGTACTGCCTACTCAAATCAATTGAATCATCATCCATCCACATTCAAAACCATGCCAAATGATATCGAACACCATATTTGGGTAAAATCCAATCTCACACACCACTGCACTAGAACCCTCAGCAGATGCAAATTAACCAAACACACAGATCGTCTCCAAACCCATCCATTCATCATTTGTTTGAACTGCAGATAACTCAGATCTAATTTTACGACATACAATTCAGGTCAAATACGACCAAATCCTCAGCGATTAGAAATTCCTCATATCTTTATGTTGTTGCTGCTTGAATCTAACAACACCAATCAATCTAACACCAACATCACCATTAATCAACACCAAAACTTCAATTAACACCAGAAATCAAATCCACTATTGTTACCGATACTACGACCATCTAATTCATCCGGTAAAACAATCAACCCAACTCTGAATAGATCAATTTTTTCTTGGTCTTTTTTTTGTAGAATTTCTCTTCAAAAATTCAATTTCGCATCACATGAAAACCCCAAAACAGATCCATGTAAGAACCCCCAAATTTGTTATTGTTAAACCATCATTACTGCTTCCATCGATGTGAAAGAGAGTCAAAAGGACATGAGTAACAGCTGGTTGAAGCTTCTGAATTTAGGAGAATAGCTCGACATGCATATGTGGGGAGATAACAACGACGATAACTACATTTAGAGGATTAACAAAATAAAATAAATAAATAAAGGGTATTTTAGGTAGTCTACGCGACACATGTACTTTTTCTCCACGTGTAAATTAATGCCGACTCAACTAACCGAGCAATGGATGGAAAAACTAACGATGAGAGGAAACACTAATTTTAATCTATTTGGGGAGGAAACGCTAATTAGCGATCTTTAGAGGGGAGGAAACTCAAAATAGCCCTTACAACTTTCTGTAAGAATAGGGTTTGTATTGAGTGTAAAGATAAAAAGAGAGTACAAGACTTAGTTCTTTATATACACATGATTGTTAACAACGGAAAGTTACTGGTAAGTGGTAACGGAAAGTAATAAATGTAACAGAAAAACAATGACCTCCTGTTACATATAACATATAAGTTATTTTCTGTAACAGTACAGCTGTAATAAGCTGTCAAATATCTGATCGGCTTAACCTAGGCCACTAGATCATCTAACATCCCCCTCAAACTTATGTCCGTATAATAGGCATGAGTTTGGCTTTTAAAACACCAAACTGGGACTTACAAAGGCCTTTAGTAAACAAGTCAGCTTTCTGATCGGAAGTATGAACATAAGAGACTTTGAGAAAGTTAAAAATCGAACAAAATCTCTAATAATGTGATAGTCCACCTCAATATGCTTCGTACGAGCATGGAAAATTGGATTGACAATGAGACTTCCGGTACCCGTATTATCACAAAATAATTTGCATGGTAAGGAGAGATGGACTGAAAACTCAAAAAAATAGGAGAACCATAAGATCTCTGCAGCTGCATTAACAAGATCACGATATTCTGCTTCGGTAGAAGAATGTGATATAGTTTGGTGCTTCTTGGAGGACCATGAAACTAAGTTGCCACCAACATATACACAATACCCAGAGGTAGATTTGCGTGTATCTGGACACCCTGCCCAATCAATATCACAAAAGGCTTGTAAATCAAAACAATTGCCAGAACTAAGAGTAATTCCATGACCAAGAGAACCTTGGGATACCGTAATATCTTTTTAGCTAGCTGAAGATGAATATCAGTAAGACAGTGCATCAATTGACTGACATAGTTAACTGCAAAGCTTATGTCAGGTCTGGTGAGAGTCAAATATTGAAGACCACCAACTAAACTTTTATAACATGCAATATCAGGTAAAGCTTCTCCATCAAAAACTGATGCTCTTTGTCCTTGAGCTACTGAAGTTTTACAAGGTTTACAACCCATCATATCATGGTTTTTCAAGAGTTCAAAGGAGTACATATTTTGAGCCAACAATAGCTTCCTTGCAGTAGAATCATAGGTAGCTTCAATACCTAAGAAATAGTGTAATGGACCTAAATCCTTCATGGAAAATTCAGACTTGATAGAAGTAATGAATGAAGTAAGTAAATCATCTGAAGAACCTACTAAAATAATATCATCCACATACACTAAGAGTATCATCCTTGTTGCGCCTTGTTGATAGATAAACATGGAGGTACCAAAAACAGAATTGGAGAAATCATGAGCAGTAAGATATTTGCTGAATCTTTCATACCAACCCCTTGGGGCTTGTTTGAGGCCATTGAGAGATTTGAAGCAAACAAACATGATTAGGGTGTTGAGGATCGACAAATCCAGGTGGATGCTCCATATAAACAGTTTCAGATAAATGACCATGTAAGAAAGCATTGATGATATAAAGCAAGACTAAGAACACATCTAACTATAGTAGCCTTGAAAACCGGACCAAAAGTTTCTTCAAAATCAATTCAATCAACTTGGTGATATCCTTTAGCTACCAATATAGCTTTATGTCTCCCAACAATACCACCTGCATTGAGTTTAGTCTTGAACACCCATTTACAACCAAGAACATTCATGGAAGGATCATATGGAAAATGAATAAAAGTATTATACTATGTAAAGCTTCATATTCATTGTGCATAGCTTTAATCCAAACATGATTTTTGATGGCCTCTTTGAAGAGTAATAGGAATTGGATTAGAAGGGGGTGTAACTTTACTAAGAAGAGCAATAGGAATTGGATGTTTAAAAGCAGTATTATAACAATAAAGTTCTTAGAAAGATGTTTAGGTAGATGAATACCTGACCTGGATCTTTTGTGCGTTCTTGAAGGATTAAAAGTATCTTGAAGAAGTATTAGAAGTATCCTTTGAGGAAGATGGAGAAGGATTAGTAGAGGATTCAACTAGTATAGCTGGATGTAATATTTCAGCAGGAGATTTAAGAAGAGCCTCAACAAAAGAAGATGTTGGAGTGTCAGATGTAAGAGACTCTTGTGAAGATACTGCTAAAGGAGATAATGAAGTAGAAATAACAGGAACAAAAAGAATTTTTGTCTCATCAAATACCATATTAGTAGTAACATTAATCCTTTGAGTATGTAAATCCATACACCTATATCATTTATGATGTACACTGTAAGCTTAAAACGACACAAGTTGTGGATTTTGGGCTAAGTTTATCTTTTTTATAAGGCACTAGATTTGGATAACATAAGTAACCATAGACCTTGAGAATATAATAATCAGGTGTTGACTGATATAGTGCTTCATAAGGAGATTTGTAGTCTAAAACTTTGGTTGGAAGTCTGTTGACGAGAAAAATAGCAGCTAAAAATGAATCAAACCAAATTTTTTTTTGACATGGAAGCATTAAAGGATAAAGTATTTCCAACTTATGCAATGTGCCTATGCTTCCTTTATGCAGAGACATTCTGTTGATAAAGATAAGGACAAGAAATTAAGTCTCCAAAAGGACCTTTAGTTAACTCAAGTGCTCCATCATATTCAAAGTGTTTCATTGTTACATCAAATAGATTCTCAACAAGAGACTTAAACAACTTGAAACACTGAGTGCTATCGGTTTATTCTTCATAGGGTAAATCCAACTGAATTTGGTGCAATCGTCTACAAAGAGAATATAATATCTAAAACCAAGATGAGATTGCACATGATAAGGTCCCCATATGTCATAGTGTATTAGTACAAAAGGAGTATTGGACACAGAACCAGTAGACTGAAATGGAAGACACTTATCTTTCCCTAGCTGACATGAACCACATACAAAATCAAAAGCTTTAGTAGATAACTTTATACTAGCAGCAACATAAAGTTTTTGAAGTATCTTTGGAGCAGGATGACCAACTATGGAGTGCCAAATTGTTGGAGAAGCCACAATTGAGGAGAAAGCCACATGTTGAGTAGGTGAACAAGTCCTTATAGGATGTAAGCCATCCTGACTTTCACTCTAGCCAGAATATGGTTGTTCTTCAAAGACTTTATTTCATAACCCCATGGATAAAAGATGAAAACACAATGATTATCCAATGTAAATTTAGCAACAAATAATAAGTTGTGTTGAAGATGAGGAACATAAAGGACTTTATGTAGATTAAAGTCATTATTTGAAGTAGATAAAAAACAAGACCATGCTAAAGAAATAGGAAGAAGCTTACCATCTCCTACCAATACTTGATTCTAACCATAATATGATGAATACTCAGTCAACAATCTTGAATCATTTTTCATATGACTAGATGCACCAGAATCTGGTATCCAAACAGGACCAGAAGCACTATGTCACCAATGACCAACAGATTCAAAAGCAAGAGAAGGAGGTTGTACATTGTAGTCAAACTCATTTGTAAACCAAGAGTTAGGTTCAGTACCACTCCTTGTATTAATATCAATACCAAGAAAAGCTTTCTGAAGAGGTGAACCACTATTCTTGGATTGTTGTATTTGAATCTGCTCCTATTAGCAAGATGACCATGTTTATGACAGATTTGACAAGGAATAGAGCTGTAGTCTACCACCTGTTTCTAAGTTGGATGGAATTAAGTTTTTTTAAAACCAGATTGAGGTAATGATGAGTTGAATTGAGGAGTAGAAGATGAATTTGAGTTGTTTAAAGAAGATGTAAAACTAGGAGGCAAACTAGGTTCACAAAACGAAGAATTGTAAGAAGAATTATGTTTCTCGACATAAAAGGCTGAGTTTGTTGATCGATGACAACAGAGGAGAAATACTATGTTTCTTGTTCTTTCAAGAATTGTTTATGACTGATTAATCTAGATCACAATTCAGAGAAAGGAAGAGGAGGTTCATGATTTTGAACGTTTACCACAAAATGAATGTAATCTCTTCCCAAACCTTTGAGCGCATACATGACTAGATATGCATCTGAAACTGGTTCTTCGATTTCTATAAGTGAATCTGAAATATTCTTGAGTTGATGTAAAAACTCACTAATAGTTGAAGAACCTTTCTTGATTGAATGTAATTGAGACCGAAGCATTGATTTTCTTGTAAAAAACTATTCAGTAAAGAGCTTTGCAAGATGTAGCCATTTCTCCCTTGCAGATAATTTTCCAAGAAGTTCTGAAGATAAAGATTTATCAACAGTTGCATTGGTACAATATCCAACAAACTTACTATATTGTAACCAGTCGAGATAGTTTAGATTTGGAACTTGAATGTTATTGATGACAATCATCGGCATTTCTGGAGGGATCGATCCATCAACGAAACCATGGAGATTTGTACAAATCAAGACAGAAGCCATTTGATCTTCCCACACAAGATAATTTGAACCATCTAATTTGGCAGAAACAAAGTTACCAATATTAGGAAAAAAAATATTAAACTTACTTTGAAACATAAAAGGATTATATGTTTGTTGTGGAAATGGAAATGGAAACTGAGATTGTTGTTGTTGATATTGAACATGATATTGCATTGGTTGTTGTAAAAACTGACTTTGTTGTTGAGAGAAATTCACAGAAGGTGTAGTTTGAGATGGAAATTGAATCGGTGTGTGTTGAAGAAAGGATGAAGATCGTTGAGAAACAGATGGAAATACATGAGATGAGAGTGGTTGTGATGGTTGTTGAAAAGAGGTAGACGGTTGTGAGGAAACCACAGGTTGTTGTAATCGATTTGGTGAAGACAAAGGTGGAAATAAATCATGATTATGTAATTATTGATTGTTCTTGTTAGAGCACTGCTCAGTCGAACTCGCAAGCGTTGCTATCTCAAGCTTGTTTTCAATGTTACTATAAGTCTTGATTTCTAGTCTACTTGTAGTGATGTCTCGGACTAGGATAGATTGTGTAGTTGAGCATTAGACTTCACGTTGTTCATCAATTGAAGACGAAGAACTACTAAGGCGAGCTTGTGGAACTTCATCAACAAAAGGTATGTGGAGACTAAAACTCATCTATCACTTGAAAAGTCTATTTATACTCTATCTCCTATATTGAGACATAAGTCGAATTACTATATGGTTTTCGATTATGCACATTTGAGATTTTGAGCTGAGTTTAACTCTCTTACATATTTCTCGAAATATGTGTTGGTAAACTTTCGCTTCAAACAAGTTAATCTTATATTCTTAACGAAAGTCAAACGACGATCATGTGAAAATTTCCGAGTAACATCTTACATGGTTTGTGTGATACAATCATTTGGTGTAGACTTGGAATGTTTCGTTATGATTATTTCAATAATTTGAAAATTGCTTTGATGTTAATAGAATGTGAAAACGGCTATTATCATCCTCTAAGAAAGTTTCGATGATTGAAATAAGGGTTTAGAACACTTAATCAACATTGGATTATAAACTAGTTGTGCACTCTTGCGTATATGTGATCCATGTACGGGAACCATAGTATGCATACCCGTATGCGTACCTGTTTGTTTGAGAAAGTCAGGGAACCTAAGTGCGCGTACCCGTACGCATACTGGCGTAGGTTTATGACCGAAAATTTCTGCTGAGTTTGGAGGTATGCGTACCCGTTCGCATACTGGCGAAAACCAAACTTGATCTGGCTATTCAAGTATGCGTACCCGTTTGCATACTTGAGTGGTTAAAGTTCTAAAATCGGTTGTGACATGAACATATACATTTAATAAGGAGTGCATTCTTTGCAAACCGTGGTTATAATGTTCATGAATTGATTTGAGTGAATCAAACCGATTTTGCTTCAATTGTGTTCTTGTATACTTTTATGAGAATATAGCAATTGAACAACTCTTTAACTAGTTTTATTTGAGTCATTTGAACTAGTTATGGTTAAGATGAATAAGGTTGATATGAGAGTGTTCATATAGCTAGCCTCGGTTAACTACTGTTGAGTCAACATGGTGTACACGTTTAGGTACGGTTACATAAACCTAAATGAGGGTACATTTCATTTGTGTATAACAAGCTAAGTTCGATCTGACGTTTGAAAGATATTAGCTTGACTAATCAGGTTTTCATCTAACGGTGAATATTGAATGCTTTGTTACCAAGGTAACTTAGATTGCAAACCCTGATTTGAAAACTATATAAAGGAGAACTCTAACAACTGGGAAACCTAATCCCCACACCTCATGTGTGATACTAGTTGTATAATCTAGATTCGATTCCCCTTTAACCTTAGGTTTTTCACGAAACCCTGTAGGTTAACGACTTGAAGACTTCATTGGGATTGTGAAGCCAGACCCAACTATTTTCTCTGTAGTTGTGTGTTCTGATCTTGCTGTTTATATCGTATTGAGTACCATCTTATCTAAGATTTGCTCGAGATTTAATCTCTGATAGGCAAGATCAAAAGTAGACACAAACATCTTCGTCTCATCGTTTGTGATTCCACAATATCTTGTTTCGCTACCATACGATTAAGATTACTGTGAGGTGATTGATAATACTAGGATGTTCTTCGGGAATATAAGTCCGGTTTATCAATTTGTTCCTGTGCACCTTGATTTATCAAAAGACGGAACAAAACTCGTAGGTATTTCTATGAGAGACAAATTTATCTATTTCAATGGACTTTTCTGTGTGAGACAGATTTTTTATCAAGTCTTCGACTTTTGGTGTAACAACTCTTGGTTGTGGGTGAGATCAGCTAAGGGAATCAAGTGCGTAGTATCCTGCTGGGATCAGAGACGTAAGGAGCGCAACTATAACTTAAATCAGTGTGAGATTGATTAGGGTTCAACTACAGTCTAGTCCGAAGTTTATTGGTAGTAGGCTAGTGTCTGTAGCGGCTTAATACAATGTGGTGTTCAAAGATGGACTAGGTCCCATGGTTTTTTTGCATTTGAGGTTTTCCTCATTAACAAAATTCTGGTGTCTGTGTTATTTCTTTTCCGCATTATATTTTGTTATATAATTGAAATATCACAGGTTTTGCGTTTAATCAATCAATTGGAAAATCAAACCTTTGGTTGTTGATTGAAATTGACTGATCCTTGAATATTGGTCTTTGGTACCGTTCAAGTTACTTCTGTTATATTCAATCGGCCTCGCGAATTCCTATTTGCTGATTGCAGATTGAATTGAGATATAAAGATATAAAACTCTTTGATATACTTTTCCCTAGATTGAGTCTGACTGTCTAGTTGATTCTCTTGAAAGTATATTGGAGTTTGTCTATTCAAATTGCCAAACGAAATATTGGGTTTGGTTGTTAGACCTCCGCTTTTTCAGTTCTTTTGTGCCGCAGAAGATGCTTGTTGAGTTTGTGTAGTTCTTGTCATTGAGAAAAAGTTGTTGGTTTAATGGTGAAGTAAATGATCGAAAAATGAAGTTGATAGTTCCCCTTTGGTATCTGATACCATGTAAGAATAGAGTTTGTATTGAGTGTAAAGGATAAAAAGAGAGTACATGACTCAGTCCTTTATATACAATGGAGTGTTGACAACGACAAGTTACATGTAACGAAAAGTAATAAATGTAATAGAAAAATAATGACCTACTGTTACATATAACATATAAACCGAAAATGCTAGAATTCCCCACTTTTATACCCCAAAATTTTTACACCCCTATGTGTCCATGTCTTATTGGCTCACTTTTAAAGCGGATCCCCTGTTTTTCCCAGGTGGGGTAGGGTGAGGATGAAATCTATGGTGGATAGGAGTGACACATGGGGGTGTAAAATTGTGGTGTATAAAAGTGGGGATGGGAAGCAGCTTCGCATATAAACTATTTCCTGTAACCGTACAGCTGTAATAAACTGTCATCTGATCAGCTAAACCTAGGCCACTAGATCATCTAACAGTTTCAGAGCTAGTTGGTGTGATAATCTTTTTAAGGCAGGGTTTTGGGCGTTTTAGCTCTAGCTCCAACACCTAGTGAGTCTACAGCCTTACCTGCCATCTTAGTTTTTCACATGCGACTCCATTCACCCAAAAAAACCGAGTTCCTGAGGATTTCTCTCCATATGAAGAAAAATATAAGGGAGAGAGACCAGTAAAATAAGTAAATCCAAACAACAATAGTTTTTACTTTTTACTGGCTTTATCTGAAATTTGTGGTTCCAGTCAACCAGCAGATATTCTCAAGCCTTATTTGATTTTTATTTCTAATTTTCGTGCATACAATAATAGTCTTTGCAAGATCTTTCACATTGTGTTCAGTAGAGTAGAAAGAAAAGAAAAGGTCGCAAGGTTTCGTTTATCTCAACTGCAATAAAGATAATTGCAGTAAAACACCTAAACTGAGGTAGATCCTAAACACGCTACATTTACGTTGAAGCGCAAAGTTTTCAATAAAGTTTAGAAGGACGTAGTTTTAGGACAAACATTTACGTAGACAAGGATAAAACAGCTTTACACGATAAACGGCTGCAATATGAGAAACAACTCCTCACCCCCTGCCATTATTAACCATAAACTTTAAAATACTGGTGCACATAAATTTATGGTGTTAGATATTCTCACCAAGTTTGTTTTTCTTTCGGCTAGTAATGGTCTTAATGGACTATCGAAAATCCTACCTGCGCTTTCTCCTTTTCTTCCAACAATTACTACGGTACAAATAGGGTTTTTCAGGTTTTTCAGTTTTTTTTTTTTTTTTTTTTTTTTTTGGGGGGGGGGG
>NC_039362.1:23410399-23538820 GCF_003573695.1 Papaver somniferum
TTTTTTTTTTTGGGGGGGGGGAGGCTACAGCCTGGGTAAGCCACCCCACTTCCGTCACTGTTCCTAGACAACTAGCAAACTGCATGACCCATGAAAAAACAGAATACAAACTTCATATTAGGAGATGTGGTTTTATGTGGTTTTATGTTCTGACATTTTCCATAAAAAAGGCAGTAGACAACTGCATTTTGGAAGGAGATGCCCAAGTTATAATCAACCTCATCAACTCCAGCAACCAAGTCCCTCCATGGAGAATAAGGTACCATCTTTCCGAGATCCGCAGACTAATCAAAGATTCTAGATCTATTCAGTTTCGGTGTATCGATAGTAATGGGAACGCTGTTTCCCATAACCTAGCAAACTATCCAAGCTTCAGCTGGGACTTTCAGTGCATCCACAACAGAAGAGGCAGAGGCTCTGAGCATGCCGGAGACAACTAATTGGGCGAAAAGTATGGACTTAAAGAACTTCTGGGTGGAGGGTGATTGTCGGAAAAATAAAGTAACATCTTTTGGAGAAATCAAGGTATAGTATCAGAAGAAGCAATTGTGATATTTTTTTTTTCTGTTTAAGAATATGCAACATCTTGGCGGAAGAAGCCCGGAAAAGGGGAATACACAAACAACAACCGTTGATGATGCCTCACTTCTATGAATCTGCTTTGTTATCAGATTTATGTATTTCAAATCCAGTTGTTTTTTCTAGTTTAGAAAATAGGGTTAACAATATGCTGGTAGACATCAATATCTCATATCAGCTAGATGAGATAAGGGAAACCAACATTTTGGAGAAATTTGTAATCTTTCACTCTGTTTCAATATAAGTAATTTTTAAACTTGTATTCAGACTGCTTTGGCAGCTAATATATCCCCTAGTTAATTGCTAGTTTTTCCTTTCTTTGACGTGTTTGTGCTTCCGGCCAGCAAAAAAAAAAAAAAAAAAAAATTCATATTAGGTGCTCTTTATTAAACCAATCAACTGGACTACAAGCACCGGAACTTAGCAATGTTAAGAAAGAACACAATTTTTAATTGCATATTCAGTTATACCAACTGACATGGTGATACTACAAGATGTAACAAGAAGAATAAAAAAGTTGAAATCAGTTCAACGATGAGATGATGGGAGTTGAAACGACCGATCCATTAGTAGTAATCTGTTCAGAATCGAGTTCTGAGAAACTGCCTCTCTCAAAGAACGTGGAGTGTAATGACCTAACGACTTGTTCTGCTTCGCTATCGTTTACTATCAATGAAATGTTCACCTGATAAATATATCAAAACACACATCAAGTTAGAATCCTATATATCACGTGCTCAACATAATACACAAAAACACAGCACAAGATCAATCAGGATAAACCTTGGATGCTCCCTGAGAGATCATCTGGACATTAACTCCATGAGTTCGAAGAACATTGAACGCCTGCATTGATATTCTCATGTATTAGACTGAATAGGGAACTTTAGTTGGCAATGAATTACTGCAATTACCCATAAAACTATTGAATGTTACTTGTTTTCAAGAAATTGAACAATAGTCGAATACGTTAAAAAACTATCCTCTCACCTTCTCTAATATCAGTGATGATCGTTGCACATTTCCAATTAGAGAGATGATGGATCTGTGTTGAAGGAGATTTACAACTGCAATTTTCTCAAGCTCCTCAACCACATGGTCAAGTTCCTATACAAAGATGCCAAAATTTCCACTCAGCTAAAGAGACACAGATGTGTTGACATAACTACATAACTCGAACTTGAACAAAAAAGAGCGCTTCTAAACTAAAAAATAAAAAAGAGAGGAAATAATATTATAAAGAACCTGTATACGAAGTCTTCGAGTCTTAGGAAAATCATAAGAGAAAAATATATCTTTCTGGAAGTAAAGCATGAATTCTTCCAATGCAAGACGTACTTGAGACTGTAGCATGAAATAAAAAAAATTTAGAGATCATACGCTTGCCTGCTGAATCAGTTCTCTACTCCAAAGCTTTGAGGGATCCAAAGTCAAAGATATACTGACTTCACTTGTTGCAACCACATCAACTGAGATGCCCAAATCTTCAAATATTTCAAAAACCTAACCAGGATAATAATGCATATCAGAATTTCTTAGAGTAACCAAGTGAAAAGCACCAGCTTCATTTAGTTTATTACCTTAGCAAGAAAACCAAACTGACCAAGCATTCGGGTGCTGACGATATCCAGCATGGTAACATTTCTCTTCAACACAATGCTGGTTAATACAGCCTGAGATGGCGAAACAAAATTTCAAATTTCTAATGTTTACGCGGTATCAAAAATTACTTTCAAGTTGATAACCCAATACTTAAAATTCAATACCACTCACCTCACTCATATCTCTGCACCTCGTTATGAAAGTACCTGGAGCTTTAGGGTTGTAAGAATTCTTTACTCTAACAGGAATGTCTCCCTCTCTAGCTGGTCTCATGGATTGAGGGTGCAGGACCTGCAATATAACAAAAGGAGTTTATTGCACGTCATATTTACATATCTATCTGTTGTCCCAAATGAATTTGTGTTACTTTGACTTTTGTTTTCATTTACAGGTCCGCAAACCAGATGGATTGGGAGTAATCACAAATCAATATAGAGGGACAAGCCTGATCTCATCTAAACAGGTTAGTTAATTAGAGTTGAGTGTAAACACATATAACCTGAACCATTCATATCTACAACATTCATGTTAAGAAGGCAAAAAAAAAAAAAAAGCATTACTTGTGCACCAAAATAGGCAAGTTCAGCCGCTTCATCAAACGTTAGATATGGCACAGGCATTGCACCTGAATAGATATTGGGATCACATGTTAATACTCCATCAACATCCTTCCACACCTGTCAAATGATTACGCAGGAGTCAGCTATGATCATATACATGCATAATAGTTACTACCATGTGTGTGTATGAGTGTACGAGTAAACAAGTTTGTACTGTATATGCAGTCTGGATTCTAGGGAACTTAAACTATACCTGAATCTCTCGCAAGCCTAACGCTTTACCAATTGTTGTGGCAGTCAAGTCACTACCTCCCCTCCCTAATGTAGTTACTGCACAAGTTTTCCATCCCTGTAATCAGGTGTAAAGAAACCATGTTAATGAATAGAAGCCGAAATCATAGTACAGAAGTACATGTATATAGCTAAATTTAAGACCTTTCCAAGGAAGCCTGTAATAATAGGAATTGCAGACTCTTTCATCCAATCACCATGTAATCTCTTTGCAACAGCAGGATAGGTTGCTTCTAAGATGTCTGCGTTTGTGAATTCGTCCGTGGTTATAAAACCAATTTCAAATGCATCATACTGCAAAGTAAAGCAATAGGAAGTGGCAAAGTTAGCGCAGTCCTAATTGTCAAATTTAAGATACAACTCAAAAGAAACTAACTGCATATATAAACTTTCTATAACCAAGTGTACTGACGATAAGAGATAACATACTTGGCGAGCTTTGACACCAATTTTATTCATATAAGCTGCAAATATTCTAGTGGACATGCATTCCCCAAAAGAAACAATATAATCTTTTGTGCGAGGAGTGAGCTCTTTCATCATAGCAATACCCTTGAGAAGCTGCTCTAGTTCTTCTAGGTGAACTACAAAATGTTCACAGAAGTAATTTATAAATAGGTTAAAAGTTAGAACCATTAGTATGAAATAAACCGTGCAAAGAAATCTATAAATAAAAGAACAAATCAGCAATCAGACAAAACTGAAGACTACATTACACATCAATGAAACTAAGATTGAAAGCCCTAAAAATCCAAACAGAAATTGACTATAAAACCACGCAGATCAAAGGTAATACTTAAGTATATAATGGACCCTTACCAGCAATAACAGAGTTGTCAACTCCAAGTTCATCAACGGTCCTACATAAAAGTAAAACATAACTTAAAATTTCAACAAACTCAAACTAAAGTTCGGTAGAAATGAAGCAAAGAGATTTCACACCTATAATGCAAGTCTTTAATGAATTCCAATTCTTCGATTTCTGATGCATGAATAACACCGCAACTAACAGCTTTTTCTCCGGCCTAATAACAAAAACAACCCGAATTTATTACTCCCTTCCCTCAACCAAATAAAAACATAACAAAACAACTTAGTTCGCACAAACTTTATACCTGTAACAACTTGTTAGTTGTTTTACCCATTGCAGAAAGAACAATGACGGGCCGCTCTTCAGGAAAACTACGTATCAATTCAGCAACTTCTCTCATCCGTTCAGCTGAAGCTACAGATGACCCACCAAACTTCATCACACAAGTAAGCAGTTGCTCACCCGTGTCGCCAGGACTTCCATTTGTAGTCTCGTCTGCATTCCTTTTATCACAATTTATTTTCAATCCTCTATTCCTGCTATCCCTACTACAAGAACCTTCAGTCCTTGCACATACTAATCCAGAAATGGAACTAATAGACGATGAAAATTTAAGCTGCGGCTGGTTTCGTCCAACTAACAAAGAATTTCTCCTAAACTGATAACCGCAATGAGCTGTTCTTATACCATTATTAAATTGCAATGATGCTGCCATTGTTAAGCAGCTTTTTTAACCAATCAAGATCTGGGGTTTCGACAAATGACTCAAAAAGGTTAGGGTTTTACTTCAAATCGATAGTAGAAGAATCAATGTGAGCAAAATGACATTCCTTTCTTTCTGTATTTTGATCTGTCAATCAATACAACAAAATAACAACATCACATTAGATGAGAGAAATAAAAGAACACAAATGAAGACTTTCATCCATAGAACGAGATTAATTAGTACAGTGAAGTACCTTCCTCGCGATAAGGGAGGTTTGAACGGAAACAGAGGGGGAGAGAGGAGGTATTAAGGAGAAAAAATTAGGGTTTTTTTCTTTAATTAATTCTCTGGTTTCCGTTGACAGAAGGAGCTCCAGCCTCCAGGCAAA
Organism: Papaver somniferum; assembly: GCF_003573695.1. Classification (NCBI taxonomy): domain Eukaryota; kingdom Viridiplantae; phylum Streptophyta; class Magnoliopsida; order Ranunculales; family Papaveraceae; genus Papaver; species Papaver somniferum. The sequence continues at coordinate 23,415,337 of NC_039362.1, forward strand.
CCAGAGAATGATGTGACGGCGGGAGTGTTTGGGGGTGGAAAATAAAAAACGTTGATTTAGCAAAATCTTTCTTTTCTTCTTGGGAATTGTTTGTTTATCGCCATGTTCGAAAATCCGGGTTAAAGCCCACAACCCAAGGAACGGGTTTTAAAGGCCTGCGTTGAGTGCGTTTATATGACACAATCTAAACGTGAAGAATTCATCGGGTATGCACTCCGGTGAGATGAATGCATCTATTCATGTTGCATCCAAACGCACCTTTAAAAAAATTCACGCGTGGAGCGGAATGCTGGGGTTCAGTAGGCCATGTTGTCCGTTGTCAGTCGAAATGGTCTATATTCTAGTTTTATATAGAGAGTGGAGCCAAAATGATAACGTGCATGGTACTTAGGGCAACTCCTATGGCCGCCATAGGAGGTAAAAACATCCATAACTTAAAGGAGTATCCACGTAACGTGGATCCTGTACTGTACTTAGTACAATCGGGGATTAAGAAATCAGGAATTGATAGTGATAATCTCAATCCTGATGAATTGGGCCTACTGGTTCCTAATGAACACTGCGAACATAAGTTCTTCTTTAGATTAATTGATCATTCATTCTTCCCAGTTTCATTACAGGTTACGAGAATATATAACTCGCGCACTCTCTCCCTCTCAATATTTGACGATCATCAAATAACCACGTGGGCTAATCTAAACCACCCAATATAACCAACTAGATACTACTAAATACCCAAATACATACGATACGGGCACCCCCGTGCACATGACATTCCACTCCCCTTGAAACCATCCTTATCCTCAAGGATGAAGGTAAAATAGAACAACTCTGAGTAGCCGCAGGACAACACTAAGACCAACAATCAAGGTACCATGCGTGCTATATTCATCCATGTAATATACCGGATAGTAGCCATTGTCTTGGTAGACCTGACGAAGATATCAGTCGTCTTTGTTGTCCTTCTTAACAGCAACGTCTTTTATTTCTTTACACCTGGAATCTTCAGTTAGTTGGAGTGAACATGCCCCATGTACAAGTGATCAACTTCAGATTCCGTTTTATCTTGAGAGACAGCCATCTGCAGTATCGTATCTAAGCGGGCCTGACCATGAATGCACACAAGTACACCATTGAGCTGTCCATCACAATTTGGCGCAAGTTGTTTGAGCTTGTAATAGCCATTTCTCCTGCGATCAACCAACTGCTCCAGAATCTGAAATTTAAAACTAGCCAGCACTGCCGATGTGTAGTTCATAGTGAACCCTTGAGCCATACTTGCACATGCCACTGACTTCGACACAATTAGAGTGCGTGTCACAGTGTGTAAGATTTGTGCCAAGACCGGGATGTCTTCAGTTAGAACAGTGACCCAAGTAACAACACAACATTCATAAGTAACGGCAAAAGAAAAGTACCCATGAGTAGTGAACATCTTGCCTCTATCATATAGCCAGCGAACAAACTTGAGGGGTTGGAAGAGACAAGTAGCCACTACTTTGTGTAAGCTCGCCGTTCCCCAGTTGTCAATCATATGACAAATTTTGTATAATCTAAACCAACTTCTTGAAAGTGTAAGCATCAACATAGAAGTATAAACCTGAATTCCAACAATTTTGGATGTCGAACTGTCAGCTTTAAGCAATCGGGGTAAACAGTTTGAATAATCTGGTGATAATGCGGCACCATGAAGATATGAAGGTAAGAAAAACAAACCCATAGAGAAAAATCGAATACTCCACAATTCATATGCAACCAATCTGAATATGGAGTTCATTGCTTCTCTGTAATGAACTGCTGCATCAATACAGCTCCCACTCCGTAAAGCATTGGAAACCAACTTGCATTTCTAGCTCAAGTACTCTGCCCAGATTAACGCATTTACAATCTGAAGTAGTACAAGTAAGATCCGTGTGTTCAATCTTCTCAGAAACTGCAATAATTCACTACTCTTCCATAATTCACCATGACGGATCTTGGTAGCAGTAGGTAAACAAAGTTGAGGCTGTGAAAGAACGTCATCTGTACCCTTTGTTGCACTCCAGAAACCCATAGAGAATAAACTGAATTCCCACTGTAAGGACACCACAAACAGCCACCCTTGTAGAATTTGAATTACCATGAGAAGGAGCTGAGTTCTCAACCTCCTTAAAAAAATTCCGGTACATATATAAGCTTCACTTGCTTGAAAAAATTGAGCTGCAACACTAGTGTGAATGGACAATATGAGCACTAAAAGAATTTGAAATTTCCTTAGATAAATCTGGAGCACATCACTTTGTCTATCAACTGTAACCAAAAGTAATTCCACATGAAGAGCCTTTGCAGATAGAGACAAGAGTATATCGTCTGCTTCCCCATTAGCTGAGGTATAAGCTGCCAAAAGCAATTCATCCAAACATACCCCACAATTCAGTCCCCTCATAACACTATACCACCAGTTACCCAATAGTTCTTGTAAGAAACAATAACTGCCCAACTGTTCAAAACAGCGGCGAACCAATATTCGAATTGCCGTAAGATGATAACCACAAAACCCCACAAAAGCATCAGCTGCACCTAGAAATTGAATTAGTTGTGAAGATATCACCCCAGCTGTTATACCATTGGCGATAAAAGTTTGATGGCAAGGGATCCTTAACTGCGGCTGGAAAAGAACAAAGGTTGTTTCCCACAGAGCAAGCATTTGAACCCACAACTGACCCTCATGCTCAATATCACCTACTCTAGCAAACAATAGTAACCAAAATCCATCAATATTTGACAATTCAGCAACCCAACACCATTCACTAGCAAGTTAAACAACACAGATAATTCCAGGACTCCACGACTTCAGAAAACGGAATGCAAAATCGTCCACAAGGTGAGTAAACCCCTGATGAAGTTCAATTCCTTTTCCACGATCAAATATTGAACAAGTGTAAACAAAATGAAGACAGACACAAACAACACCATCATTCCAGCTCCGCAAAACAGTCTCAAGCATTCTATCCAACCAAATTGTGTCTCTCTTTGACATTTGAACAAACAACATTTCAGCAATACTAATAACACCCCCATTATTTAGTCTACAAACAATTGAATCATCACACCATGAATCTGACCAGTACCCATTCTTAGAGAGCATCTCATACACATAATTTCTATCCATTTCATCCATTAAAATTGAGCAAACATATAGTGCAAAATAACATGAAGTAATTGAATCGAAACCAAATTCACAAACACCGGCCAAATAACAAAACCTCTTAATGAGCTTGAAATCTTTTCCTGGATCAAAAATGGTACGAGAAGAATCGAGAATAATGGAAAAACACTTACCCCATTTGATCTGATCCTTCCTTTCAAAATTATTCACTTCGGCTTTATCAATTTTTCTTCAACAACACCAGTAGGAATCGATTTGATTTATTCAGGTGGAGAGACTGTGAATTCACTAGTTGAAATAGCAGAGTCTTCAATGTTTGATGTTGATTTTGGAAACCCATTTAAACCCTTATCTGAATCGGCTTTAAAACCAGAATTTGAATCAGAGTCTAAAATTGAATCTGTAGTAGCATCACGAACATGATTTGGAGTAACATTTTCACTGAATTCGGGTACCAATTCGTCAATGAAAACCTCCTCCTCCGTCGTAGCTTCCAGATCCCCAACTTCATCAACAATTTTTTCTTCAGATTTTGGTAGAAGTGATTCCAACTTGCTCCTGGCGATGGAGATGAGATATTCCATTAGAAAAAGATTTAAGCCTCGAGTTGGTGAAGTTAAATCTTCCAACAGTTCCATACGTTTCCTCTCCAAATAAAGTAAATGGATGTAGGCGTCGAATTCCGCCATCAATTGAGCCATAACATCCCTCGGCGTCGGTGAAAATTGTTCAGCGGCCTCCATGGAAAAAATTTGAACGACTCTGATGCCAAATGTATTATGCTTAGTACAATTGGGGATCAAGAAACCAGGAATTGATAGTGATAATCTCAATCCTCACGGATTGAGCCTACTGGTTCCTAATGAACACAACGAACATAAGTTCTTCTTTAGATTAATTGATCATTCATTCTTCCCAGTTTCATTACAGGTTATGAGAATATATAACTCACGCACTCTCTCCCTCTCAATATCCTACGATCACAAAATAACCACGTGGGCTAATCTAAACCACCCATTACAACCAAATAGATACTACTAAGTACCCACATACATACGATACGGGCACCCCGTGCACATGACAGATCCTTGGTAATTTGTGGAGTCAAAACTCACCATGGTTAAAAAGTACTAAGTTGATCCATCCGGATCTTCCTTGACCGGACTGGAAATATATTTGCATGATTCAAAAATTTGAAATTTGCAATATTAATGATTGTTACTAGGCCTGTCAATGGAAAATCGTTATCCATTAGCCGAATCCGATTACCCAGTTTCCGTTAGCTTTAGTTCCGTTATACCGGTAACCGGTTAACCGTAACCGATAATGTATCGGATAATTTTATCCTACCGTAACGGTACCGGTTGGGATATTTCCGTTAGCCTAAGTTCCGATAACCGTTAACGTGTGACTAGCACGTGTAAATTTCGCTATACCTAGGTTACTATACTCGACAGAATTACTTCTTCTGTTCTTCAGCTGGTTCAGTAACACAAACGAGAGAAGAAAAACTCACCCCTCACCCTCGTCTCATTCCTTTCAATTCGAGCAAAATCATCATCTTCTCTATACAAAACATATGTGATTACTGATTAGAAAACTAGGGTTATCTTCTTCTTTTTCTTTCGAGTTTAATTTCAATCCTAAAAACTAAATTTTCAATTTAGGGTTTTTTGAAGTTAGGGTTTCAATTCGTGACATTAATCATGTCCCAAAGCAAAAGAGGAGCATCCAATTACGTTGGTTCATCAAGCAGAAGCAATCCCTCTCAATCACTTTCAGTTGCATCTCAATTACCTTCTGCATCAAACCAAGTTCAAGGTTCAGGAATTCATTCAACACCTGCTGTTGTAGCAACAGAAGAAGCAGTAGCAGAAATAGAAGTAGATGAAGATCCAATTATAGCTGGAGAAAAGAAGAAACTACGTGCAGTTAGGTCTGATGCTTGGAATGATTTTGAAAGGTTAATTGAAAAGAAGATGGTAAAAGGTAAGGAGATTGGGATACTTATAGCTGAATGCAAACATTGTCATAGGAGACTGACTGCACCCAGTAGCCAAGGAACCAGCAAATTGCATTACCATGCTAAAACCTGCAAACAAGAAAGGACAAAGAAAGATTACTACAATCAAAACAGGTAATGCACAAACTAAGCTTGCTAATTGGAAATATGATGCTGATGCTACTAGGATTCTTGTTGCCAAGATGATTGCTAAACATGGTTATCCAATCACTATAGTTGAGCATCCATATTTTGTTGAGTTTGTGAAGTCTTTAAATCCTGCTGCTAAGATTTACACTAGGAATACAGTTAGGGAAGATATCATGAAACTAAGAACTGAGTTCAAACTGCAATTACAAGAACAATTTGAGACAATTACATCTAAGTGTAGTTTAACAACATATATGTGGTCATGTAAGCATACAAATGATGGTTATTGCTGTGTGACAATGCATTACATAGATGATGAGTGGAAACTGATTAAGAAAACACTAGCATATACTTTAGTGCCATCACCACATTCTGGAGAAGTTCTAGCATCTGTAGTGAAATCAGTATATCTAGATTGGAACATAGACACTAAGCTTTTTGCTGTAGCTGCTGACAATGCTAGCTCCAACAATGTTATGATGGACCATCTGAAGAAGTGTGCTTGATAGCAAAGATTGTTTAGTTCTTAATGGGGATATGTTCCAAATGAGGTGTATTAATCATGTATTGCACTTGATTGTAGGGTGTGGAATGAGAGTGGCTGCTCCATTTATAGATGCAGTTAGAGAGTGTGTAAAATATGTCAAAGCAAGTCAGGCTAGAAAAGAGAGATTTGAATGTGATATTTCCCCAGTTAAGCTTCCTGCTTCAAGGTCTGTGGGTTTAGATGTGGATACCAGGTGGAACTCCACCTTTAAGATGCTAAATGCTGCAATTTTTCTGAGACAAGCTTTTGTTGGGCTAGCTGATTTGGATAATGACTTTAAGATACTACCAACTGCTAAGGAGTGGCAACAAGGAATACATGTATGTGAATGTTTGGAATTGTTTGATGTCATTTCAACCAAATTTGCTGGGATTAAGTATCCCACAAAAATTTGTATTATAATGAGGTGCAAGAAGTTAATAGATGCATTAAGATCTGGGAATCAAGTGAGCATGAGTATATCAGAGACACGACCAAGAATATGAGGACGAAATTTAATGCCTACTGGAAAGAAAGTAACACTTTGATGGGTATTGGGGTTGTTTTAGATCCTAGGTACAAGGCTAAATGGGTGGAGTTTGTTATGAAGAGAGTATATGGTGTGGAAAACTATAAAAGTCACTATAACAAATTTGAGCTTGAACTCAATGCTCTTTTCTGTGCTTATGAAACCAACACTACAGCTCCAGATTATTTTGATACTGGAATGCATTCAGCTGGATTTGAGATCTCTGCAGGTACAAGTACAACAACATCATATGAATTTGGTTATGATGATTTTATTATGGAAAACAATATGTTTGAGGTTGAGAAGTCAGAATTGGAGACATACTTAGCAGAACCAGTTTTTCCTAAAGGCACAACCACTGAAGAAATGAGGTTTGATATCTTAAGTTGGTGGAAGAATCATGCTCCTAAGTACCCAATTCTCTCAAGGATTGCAAGAGATGTATTGGCAGTTCCAGTGACAAGTGTAGCATCAGAATCTATGTTTAGTATTGGTGGAAGAGTTCTCACATCTCACAGGAGTTCATTAGCTCCAAATCTTGTTGAAGCTTTGCTTTGTTTGGGTGACTGGCTGCCAGATCTTACTCTCGGTGACAGTGATAGTTGTGTTACTGATAAGTTTCCTTACATCTTAATCTTTTACTTGCTTTTATATTTATTGCCATTGCCTTATTGCACTGATACTGCCAGCTTAAGTTGCTTCACTGTCTAACACTTTTGATTTTCCTTTCAAAATGCAGAAGTCGAGGACTAAGGAGTAAGGAGGAATGCATTTGCAGATGCAGTTGGCAGTTCCTTTAATCCTTTGTCTTTTCTTTTGCAAAAACATGGTTTTTTCTTTTGCCAGAACATCTGAACATGTAATTTGGTTTAGAACATGAACATCTGTATGTTTTTTTGTGTGGCATGAATTTAGAACTTGTTTGCTTGGATTTAGAAGTTATTCTGTGTAATTGGTCTGTGTTTTAAACCTGTTTTGTGTTGTCCTGTGACATACCGGATGGTACCGGAAAATTAACCGTTATCCGATAAGTCCGACGTAACGGTAATGGTTTTGAATTTCATAATTCCGTCGGCACTTAACAAATATCGGTTAACCGCTAATTTTAATGGCAATGGTAGCGGCAAAGCTATTATTTGTTACGTTAAGTGCCGTTGACAGCCCTAATTATTGCTATCTTAGCCAGACCGTTGCTAAAACATTTGAATTAATATAGAAACATTAATTTTTTTAAAGGTAAATATCTCCTCCGGTTAGTGAGGAGGCGGATGATAAGATTTTTTTTTCCACCGGACATTAATGACCGGATTGGAGGATTAAAAAATAAAAAAAATATACATTCAGACACTAAGTGACCGGATGGGGTATTTGGACAGCCTACGACAGAATGGACACTCCACAGTAACCTCCACACATATTAGAAAGGAACCCGTGCTACTCACAGGGCCTGTTGTTGAATATTTTGCATCCGTCCACCCCCGACTACAATTTCTTTTGTCTCTGCATTCATTTACTTTTTACCCCTCCCTTCTCCCATCTTATACCGCTCCTCTCATGTCTGCTGATACGGGTACCAAATTGTCTAGGGATACTCTCATATTTTGGTATTACCCCATGCAAATTGGTACCCCTGTAAGCACCATTGCTTTCTATCGCAACTTTGACTTTGATATGTCTTGTTATGTTGTTGTAACGTCACATAGAGAAATTTAACACATACAGTATGATGTAAGGCGAAAGTAATTGGTTGTCACTTATCAGCATATGGTTTAGTTTGTCCTGTTAGTACAGCTCAAAACCGAAAAAAAAGAAGATGAAGTTGATAGCAAAAATTCACAAAAGTTAGTGGAACTTCACATGCCAGATACAGCGAATTAAATCCTATCAGTGCAGCACAAACCAATTACACTGTAGGAGGACTGTGTGGTCGGAGTTGATACCAATTACACTGTAGGTGAATCCATACAGTACAACATTGTGTTATTGCCTTTCACAACTTTGTGAAGGACTATGTTCAGAATCATGATGAAGATATACAAATGACTGGTGATCGTGTATCAAAGTTATGCCAAGTTTCAGTAGGCATATGTGCAGTGGATGGAGTTATGTGTATCCATGTATTGTGCCAAAATGAGCAGTTCGTTGTTTGCATTTACATGAATATCAGGTTGCATAATTTGTGGCAATGAACAGCTACAGGTCGCATCCTCCCCATTGAACTCAAAAGTAATGATTTCACCGATACCCTATACATGCACGACAATAGAGAGTCATTCACACCAAATATTGGCAAAAACAACGGTAATTTACACCCAAGTAGTGGCAATTCACAGAAATATTATAAATAGTAATCAATGAAACTCCCAACAGTTGTGAAAATACATATCTTTCATGCACATTTCGCCCAACAAATAATACATAAACATTAGGAAGATCACAATCTAATAGAACTGAACAAAATCTAGGGTCCAGTTAAGCCTGTATTACCTGGTTGTGATGGTACCTTGCCGCAAGCTTTCATAGCCCATATGTGAAGGTTACTTTGAGAGAAAATCTGAAATAAACGTTTATACCATATCTTATGTTGAAGGGACAGTACCTTGCATATGCAAATGCAACTCACTATACACCGACTTCCATCCCCCACATTGTATTGCTAATTTGGTCATCACATCTTCCACTGGACTCCCATATTTCAGACCCATCGGCCATCTACAACTGTTGTGCAGAAGAGTCTTCTTTTGCCTCCATTGCAATTAACCCAATTGTCAAATCATTACCTTCTTTTTAGGAGTTTCTTGCCAGAAGAGACCCATGATTGCAGTTCCTTTCGGAAGACATATTTGTTTTAAGATGTGCAAGGAAATCTGCAACAGCAGGACCAACTATTATAATTGCCCATGCTATAAAATTTATGGAAAGAGAGACTACATATATGTGGACTTTCATGAGAATTAAAGAAGTTTTGCCAAACAGATGAATTTAAGTTTTGCTAGTCTGAAACCAATAATTCGTTTTAGTAGGTGCCTGAAATTCCATTAAAACGGAACACCTATTAGGCATTGCCTTGAACCATCAAAGAAAAAGAAAAATATATAGTTGCCTGAATCTTAGACTCAACACTAAAAGAATACCACAAAATCAGCCCCTGTAACTGAAAATCACAAAACCAAAACAAAAACTCATGTATCTACCCTACATAAGAAAATTCCTTATCAATTGGAGATACTATTAAAATCATGCACAACCTTAAACACTTAGCCAGTCATACCCATCAATATAATACAGAGTTACTGATGACATCAAGATGAGTAATGTTTTCTTTCCCACTTACAAAATAATGCTGTAGATGGTGGATTTTCGACAAAGGCTAAATTCGTAAACTCATAATTATACGAAGCTCTGACTCAGCAATCAGACGTGAGAATCGAGACACGGGTCTCTCATCGAATTCTCAACGGAGAGTAACTTCTCTCAAGAGTACATGTGGATATGTAGTCTCACGACTGGACAACGACATATCTCATGAATACTGAATACTTTCAGTGATTATTTCTATATAGTATCACGAGATGGACGGTTCCTAGACAGCTTGCTCTGCTAGTATAGAGCGATAACGTCTTCAGGAACAAACAACGAGTTTACCCTGACTATATAAAGGATATGACTTACCGACAAGATCATATCGGGATAATTAATGCTCCTAGACAACTTGCTCTGCTAGTATAGAACCACAAAGTTAATTATTCATAATTACAATCGCTCCTATTCCATGGTCGAATCCACGACTGGTCCCATGAAATGACAATAACAATTGTTCTGATTCTATGATCGCATCCACAGCTTGATCTCATAGAATAGCAATAACTATATTATCTCATTACTCCGATTTCATGATCGAATCCACAACTAGTCTCATAAATGGTAATAGATAAACCTTAATTACACTGATTCTATGGTTGAATCTACGATCCCATGGAATGTCAATGCTCACTTTATTATTCTGAATTCGTAGTCGAATCCTCAGCTGATCCGATGAATTAATAATAAACATCTTATTACTCAGTTTTGTGAATTATTCTCCACTGAATTCCACAATTAGTAATAAATAATCAACAACCGGGCGTCTGAGCTACCTCTAAGTAAGTCCCGATTCAAATGGTGAAGGTGTATTCAACGATGATATACTAACAGTCACCGCACGAACGAGTGTTTCAAAAATACAACGAAACGATGAACCTATGCAAAATAGAGAATAAAATAATAAACAATTAAAATTTTGACCAGGGTGCTGGGAGCACGGACACACGATCGACCGACCGTGTCATGGTCAATCCCAGGCCATTTTTATATTTTTAATGCATTTTTTTATTTTCCATGATTTGATGAAAATTCTCTCATTTTATCAAATCTCCTTCGTCTTGAGGAAACTCCTCGGTTTCATGGTACTTCCATAAATCCATAAAAATAATATAAAATTAAGGAAAGGAGTGTGGGGCGTGACCATTGGCCAACCGGCCATGCCTTGGTCCCAACCGGCCCCACACCCACGGTTCCTTATTATTTTATCATTATTATTATTATTTCTCTAATTTCATGAAAAACTCCTTGATTTCATGGTATTTTTGCACAAATCATCTAATAATAATAAAATAAAATAAATTATGAAAACTTGTGGGACCGGGCTTTGGCTGGACGGTCATGCCCTAGCCGGTCCCACATGCCCCTTTGTTTTATTATTTTATTATTATTTTTCCTTGAATTCATCAAATTCCTTGATTTCATGGTATTTCTCTCAAATTAGGAAAAATTCCCTCAAATCATCAAAATACCTAAAAATATTTAAAAAATTTAGGAAAACTCATGGGACCGGGCCCTAGCCGGCCGGCCATGCTTTCCACGGTCCCACACACCCTTGTTTTTTATTATTTTAATGTTTTTTGCTTCCTTGAACTTATGAAAACTCCTTCAATTCATGGAAACTCCCTAAATTCATCAAATTTCTCAAAATTCATGAATTTTTCATAAAATCATTGTAAAATTAGGGAAACTCGTGGGACCGGGCCCTAGCCGGTCGGCCATGCCTTCCACGGTCCCACACGCCCTTGTTTTATTATTTTAATATTTTTTGCTTCCTTGAACTCATGAAAACTCCTTCAATTCATGGAAACTCCCTAAATTCATCAAATTTCTCAAAATTCATGAATTTTTCATAAAATCATCAAAATATTATAAAATTAAGGAAAAGGCACCACGAGACCGTGGTCGCGGCCGGCCGACCATGCCTTAACCACGGCGGTCCCACGCCTCCTCATTCCTTATTTTTATAATTATTTTTCATCATCTCATGGTGTTTTCCTCAGTTTCGTCGAAACCCTAATTTTGGCATATTTTCTCGAATGGATGCTCAAGTGCACGCCAGAAAATATCAAAATTCTCAGGACTGAGACGCCGACGCCTTGGGGACACGAGCACGCTATCTTGACCTACCAAGATTGGCTCTTTGGATCACGGAAGCCGGTCCCATCAATTTTCACAGTTTTGACCTAATTTGCACAATTGCTCATATTAGGTCCAAAACTCTCCCAAACACTTTGGATTTTCATGAAGTGATCGTCAGGCGGTCACGGGACAACCAGGGCCGGTTTCATGACTCCATGGTCGGTCCCTCGCCTCGTCATAATTAATTAGGTTTTCTCACCTAAGGCTCAGACGAGCATTTTCGAATAAATGATTAAACCAACATTTAATCATTCTTTCACCAACAAATCGTCAACTCTTCAGGAGTTCTTCGTATTTGCTCACGTGAGCATATGGACACTACATGGTTGATTCACGGTCCCATGTAGTCGCTTCCTCCTTCGTCCCATGGTTGAAATTCTGGCGAACCATGAATTGATCATCAATTGATCAAATTAGGGTTTCTGAATCCAAGGATCATCATTCCAGATTCTAACCTTAATAATTTTATGACGACCTCATGGTCATTAATTTTATTAATTATGCTCGGTTCAACGACCAGTATTCTAATTAATATTTTTGGTACGCTGCCAATAATCCATCAGACGAGCAACACATGCTCAGGCGATCAAATATTCAATAATTCATCACATGAGCAATCATATGATAAATATTTGTTCAAACCAAGGAATATTGGTTCAACAATCAATATTCAACGATCCACCGAATGAGCAATACTTGCTCACTTCATCGTAAGAACTATACCTCTGTCTCATGACATGTTCAATTCACGAGTTTCAGAACATCGTGTTCAACTCAACGACTACATAAGCTCATCGTCCCATCAAACCACGAAGTCATCAATTGACTAACAAACCACGAGACGTTAATCGTGTCACTTGGGGGGATATGACTTAGGGTTTTGGTCTGGCGGTCTACGACACGTGTGTTTAAACATATGATGGAATGTGAGCAAGTCGTGCAATTAGTTGAAGGAATTCACGAGGTAGTAGGTGGAAAATCGACCAAGTCTCCACACGTTGAGCAACTGGTTTCCAACACGATCTCCACTTCCCCACTCCTTGATTCCATCAACTGTCACACTTCATGTAATCATGGTGTCTACAATTCCAGCAATATAAATAAGTCTCTAAATCATGATTGAAGCATCAACAATATCACCAATCTCATGTCAAACTGACAACACGAGATCATCAACTCATCAATCGAGCAACTACTCTCAATTGAGCAATTTCAATCACTAAGAGCTTATCGTATTCAAAATTCACACACCCACAATCTTTGATCACCATTGATTCCACACATTTCTCAGCTTCCCTCCTACAGATCAACCCATCCTCTCTTGTGACTGAATTTACTCTGGAACGGTCATTGTCTTGATTTAGGCCGGAGTACTACAAATTGATCTCTCGAATCTAAAGAACCCCCTTTGCAACAGTGCATTTGTGTGAGGTTTAATATTTCGCTCGGTTCGAGGAGTCTCCTCCGTACGGTCGTCTCCTCAATTCCTTAAAAACCAGCAAATCGTTTTTCCCCATCTACAGATTGGCGACCATAGTGGGAGATTAATCTCTCGGTTGCAATCTAACAATCTCACAAGATGGTTGTTCTTAGGACTAATTCAACTAATTCAGATCAGAATATTTCAAACGGCAACATTCCTCATGTTACACCTGGCGGCATGGAAGGCAGAGGGATCCTGAATTTGGCAGAGTTGGCTCAAATCCTAGAGGTCCATACCAGGAACATGGACCTGATGAAGGAGACAATAAAACACATTCTCGACTTTCTCATCAGATTAACGTCCGAGTTAGGCAGTATCTCCGCTCCAGAAGCCTCAACACCGGGGACTGAAGCGTCATCTGACCCTCAAATCAACAGAGTCACCATATACGAGAATCCGGTGGAACAAGAGGTCACACATTTGATCGAAAATCTATGTGAACTCCTGCACTTCTCCAGGGATCAGCGCACAAACACATTTTCAGCACTCAACCAGATATCATCCAGCATGCAAATAACGCCCCCAACACCATCAGTTGAAGAAGTCTCCATAGTGCCTGGGCATTCGATCGACAACATCTCTTTTGGAGAAGAAGATCGCATGACGGATGAAGGACACAGCCGAGCATTGTATGTCACTGGTTTCATCAAAGGCACCGAATTTAGAAGAGCTCTTGTTGACACCGGTACTTCCACCAACATTGTCACTATGAAGATTCTCAGGATGGACAGATTCCCACTAGGTAAAATCGTTCTCTATCCCATCCTAATGACAGGATTTGAAGGAAGTCAAAGCCATACATATGGATATGCATACATAGATTTGAGGGTGGGGACGATTCTATCGAAAACAAAGTTTCATGTGATCGAGCAAGAACCTGACTACCACATAATACTGGGACGCCCATGGATCCATGATAACAAGGTGGTTCCTTCAACATACCATCAATGCATGAAGGCCCTGCTCGACAACAAGATCGTTCGCATTCCGGCTTCATCATCTCCTTATGCTCCTGTCTATGATACTGAGTTCCTTGAATCTCAAAAAGGCGTCCCGGAACCTCCAAGCAGGATTCGAAGTACTCCACTTCCAAGCTGGAAGACTATCGAGAAGGCTGATAACGATCCGTCATCCTCAGCTGCTAAAATGATCAAGTCATCTACTACACCGACTAAACGCCATAATGATCAAGTCTCAACTCCAGTGACAAACTTCATGACCGATAGAGACGTAGAAGGGAGAGTCATTTATCGCCGACGGAAAGATCATCAATTAATCGGGGAGAACGATGAAAAGTCTCCCACCATGAAGAATCGTGTCATAGTGAGAAATCACTTGAAGAAGAAGTCCAAGATGGCCCACGACAACTACAGGACGGCACCGACTCTACCACTGACGATCTTCAAACAATCAACATTAGGACTGAAGACGATCCAAGGCCAATCCTGATCAGTTCAGCGCTATCACCAGAGGAGCGGACCGAGCTGGTAAAATTATTGAAAGAATATCAAGATGTCTTCGCCTGGACGTACGAAGAAATGCCGGGTCTGGATGACAAACTCGTCACCCATCACCTGCACATCGTCCCTGGTTCCAAAGTTTTCAAACAACCGCCCAGACAATTTAGACACGAAGTCGAGGATCAAATCAAGGACGAAATCCAGAAACTGTTGGCAGCAGGGTTCATCAAACCTATTCTTCATCCAACGTGGCTAGCAAATGTGGTACCTGTTAAGAAGAAAAATGGTCAAATCATATGTTGTTTCGACTTCAGGAACTTGAATAAATATTGTACAAAGGATGATTTTCCTCTACCCAACATTGACATGCTCGTCGATGCAACCAGTGGCCACGGTATGTTCTCATTCATGGACGGCTATAGTGGGTACAACCATATCAAGATGTATGAACATGACGCCAACAAGACTGCGTTCCGTACTCCCATTGGGAATTTTCACTACACTATGATGCCCTTTGGATTAAAGAATGCTGGTGCCACCTATCAACGAGCCATGACTGCTATATTCCACGACATGATGCACAAGCAAGTAGAAGACTATGTTGATGATGTGGTGGTAAAATCGAAGACTCGAGCATCTCATCTCGAAGTTCTAAGGCAGGTGTTTGAAAGGTGCAGAGAATACAAATTAAAAATGAATCCTTTAAAGCGCGCATTCGGAGTTTCTTCCAGAAAATTCTTAGGATTCCTGGTCATGGATGAAGGGATCAAAGTCGACCCAGACAAGGCAAAAGCTATTACCACTATGCCTCCTCCACATACCGTGAAAGAACTACAGAGCTTTATGGGCAAGGTAAATTATATTCGACTCTTCATTCCTGGATTAGCTCAACTCATTGCTTCGTTCACACCTCTGCTGAAGAAAGGAGCAAGCTTCACCTGGACAGCTGTTCAACAAGAAGCTTTTCATAAAATACAACAGATATTATTGTCACCGGCCGTCATGAGGTCTCCAGTGCAAGGACGAGCTTTGATTCTTTACACAGCCTCCAATGACGTCGCCATCGACGAACTCCTCGCTCAGGAAGACGACGAAGGCGTCGAACGACCGATTTACTACTTCAGCCGCACAATGAGAGATGCTCAACTCCGATATCCAAAGGCCGAAAGGGAATGCCTGGCATTGGTACATGTAATCCAGAAGTCCAGACATTACTTACTATCTAACAGGGTCGTACTCATCTCCAAAGATGATCCCATAAAATTATTGCTATCAAAGCCAGCCTTGATAGGGAGACCAGCGAAGTGGCTACTCCAGATGTCAGAATTTGACATAGCTTGCACGCCACCTAAAGACATCAAAGGTCAAGCAGTAGGAGACTTGCTCGCTGATTTTCCAGGGGAAGACACAACAACACTACATGAAGAAGTGCCCGACGAATTCCCATACATCTTGGTCATCAAGGAAGAAACATGGCTTTTATACTTTGATGGGTCTGCCACCCCTAGTAGTGACACCGGAGGAGCGGGCGTAGTGCTGGTTTCTCCATCTGGTGAAGTTTTCTCACATTCGTTCAAGTTGGATTTCCACTGCACCAATAACTCAGCGGAATATGAAGCCTTCCTATTAGGATTATCTTTGGCCAAGCAAGCAGGAGAAACACACCTCGAGATAAGGGGAGTGATAAGAACTTAATAGTTCTTACCCACGACCAGCAGAGTAGACTTTAAAAGAACACAGAAACTTATAACAAACTTATAATTCTCATAGATAATCAAACTAATAACACTAGACCTTCTTATATAGGCCAATGAACTATAAAATTAAGGAACCTAGAAAGGAAACTACTTCTATAACTAGTAATCTAAAATAAAATTCTTAAAACAAAACAATTTCCAAAAATAAACTAATGCCTAAAACAAGAGAATTTAGGGATTTCTAACCCTAACCCTAGTTTTAATTAAGAATTCTAAGTAATTGGGGATTTCTTATCATTCCCTCCCCCTTAAGATTTTCCTTGACCTCAAGGATCAGTTCAACCATGGAGATTACTGGATCAACCTCATCTTCTTCTGGTAGATTATCCCCAACAGCTGTGTTAGGAAACAAAGCCTTCTTCAGAAACGATACATAAAATACCGAATGTATCTTTGACTCCTTAGTCAAGTCCAATCGATAAGCTACAGGTCCTATACGCTCCAAAATTTTATAAGGTCCAAAATATCGTGGAGATAATTTTTGGTTCTTCCTTTGCACATTAGAATTTTTCCGATATGGCTGCAACTTCAGATACACATAATCCCCAACTTGATATACACTTCATCTGCCCTTAGCTTCATTTTATTCTGCACCACTTGAAGTTTATCCTTAAGCATTGATAAAACTTGATTCCTCTTGGTTATTGCCTCATCCAAAGTTGTGGTTTTCGCTTCTCCTGGTAAATAAGTTGCTAATACCGGAGGAGGAATGCCATACAAAGTCTCAAACGATGTAGTATTAGTTGAAGTATGATAGGATGTATTATACCAATACTCTGCCCATGGTAACCAAGATGACCATCCTTTTGGTTTATTTCCAGCGAAACACCGTAAGTAACCTTCCAAACATTTGTTAACCACTTCAGTTTGACCGTCGGTATGCGGATGATAGGAGGAACTCATTCTTAATTGAGTTCCATGTAGGCGAAACAACTCTTGCCAAAAATTACTTGTAAATACAGCATCCCTATCAGAAACTATAGATTGAGGAAATCCATGAAGTTTGATGACTGTTTCTAAAAACTTCTGGGCTACCGATGTGGCTGTATATGGATGTTTTAATGCAAGAAAATGGGCATATTTAGTTAGTCGATCCACCACTACAAGAATCACAGTTTTCCCTTTAGACTTTGGCAACCCTTCAAAAAAATCCATGGGTATATCTATCCATGATGTAGTAGGAATCGACAATGGTTGAAGATATCCTGCTGGAGAAAGAGTACTATATTTATTCCTTTGGCAAACATCACAGCAAGCAATGTAGTCACTCATCTCTTTATGCATTCTAGACCAGTATAACAACTTAGATAAACGTTTTACTGTCTTCAAATATCCGGCATGACCAGCAATTGAAGAGTCATGAAACTCAGCTAGTAGTAGTGCCTTCCACCTTGAAGTAGGACTTATCACTAGTTGATGTTGTTTATAGTAAACTAAACCATCTCGTACGGTAAAGTTATTCTTGCCGAAAGAAGGCTGACTCATTTTAAAGATGAAATCTGTGATCCACGGATCTGTTTTTAGTTCAGCCAATAGGTCTTCCATCCAAGCACAACTAACATAAGTTACGGAACAAATTTCGCCGTTTTCAAATTTTCGAGAAAGTGCATCAGCAACCTTGTTAGACGATCCCTTCTTGTACTCAATCGCGTAGTCATAGCCTAATAATTTTGTTAACCATTTTTGTTGTGCCGGTGTTACAGCTCTAGCATCCAAAAAATACTTCAAACTTTGTTGGTCTGCCCGAATAAGAAATCTTCTCCCAATTTGATAAGGTCGCCATTTAGTAACCGCATGAACTACTGCTAACAACTCTTTCTCATAAGTTGACAAACCCATATGACGAGATCCAAGTGGCTTACTTGTGAAAGAAATTGGCCTACCTTCTTGCATCAAAACCGCACCTATTCCTACTCCACAAGCATCACTTTCAATAATGAAGGTCTTTGTAAAGTCAGGTAATGCTAGCACGGGTATGGATGTCATTACACTTTTCAATTTAACAAATGCGTTTGTTGCTTCATCTGTCCACAAAAAACCGTCTTTTTTTAGCAATTTTGTAAGTGGTGCTGCAATATTATCATAACCCTGTACAAATTTCCTATAATATCCTGTCAAACCTAGGAATCCTCGTAATGCCTTGACAGTTCTTGGTAACGGCCAGTCCAACATATCTCGTATCTTGCTAGGATCAGCTTCCGTTCCTTCTCTTGAGATGATATGACCCAAATACTCAACCCTCTCAGTACCAAAAGAATATTTACTTAATTTGACCTTAAGTTGATGGCTTTCTAATATCAGGAATACTTCACGAAGGTGCAATAAATGTGCTTCCCAGGTAGGACTATAGATCAGAACATCATCAAAGAAAACCAAGACAGATTTTCTTAATTGATTTCTGAACACATCATTCATAAGATGTTGAAATGTAGATGGAGCATTAGTTAATCCAAACGGAATCACTAGGAATTCATAGTGTCCGTCATGGGTTCGAAAAGCTGTTTTGTAGATATCTTGTTCATACATCCTAATTTGATGATAAGCCGATCTTAAATCTAGTTTCGAAAAGAATAAAGCTCCATGTAGTTCATCTAATAACTTATCAATCATTGGAATAGGAAACTTATCCTTGACAGTAGCCTGGTTTAAAGCTCTATAATCGACACGCATACGCCAAGTGCCATCTTTTTTCTTAATTAACAAAACAGGAGAAGAGAAAGGACTCGTGCTTGGCCTAACTAATCCTGAGTCTACCAACTCTTTAACAATCTTTTCGATCTCACTTTTCTGGTAATGTGCGTACCTGTAAGGTCATACATTGATTGGAGTACTCCCAGGATGTAACATTATGCGATGATCATGGCTTCTCACAGGTGGCAGCATTGTGGGTACCAAGAACACCTCACCAAACTCTTCAATTAATTATTGTATCTCCCATGATGTTTCTTGACTAATTTTTTCTTCTGAACATTGGTTGATTTTGCAAAAGAACCAAGTTGATCCTTATTTAAGAGTTTCTGGATGCTATTGATGTTGGCTAACTTTACTTTATTTTTCTTATCTCCTTCTAGTCGAATACGTTCACTATCCCTCTTAAAATCCATGGTTAAATGTTTGAAATCCCAAGTTATGGGACCCAACGTTTCTAACCATTGGACTCCCAGAACCACATCGCATCCCCCAAGTGGCAATACATAAAAAGTTCCTTTGAACACATATTTATTTAACTTATAATCCAGATCCAAGCATCTTCCTTCACAAGTCATTCTAGCACCATTAGCTACCAACACCTCAAAAGTCTCATCTTTAATTATCTTAATTCCCATTCTTTTGGGTATCGCAGAATCAACAAAATTATGGGTACTTCCAGAATCGATAAGTATGGTAACTTTAGCCTTCTTAATTTCTCCTTGTACCCGCATGGTTTGTGGAGCTAATGATCCATCGAGTGCATGCATAGAAATCCCGACGGCTTCTTTTTCAGATTCTTCTTCTATATCAACTTCATTTGTACCTTCATCTTCATCCTGATTGTCATATCTATCAATTAAGAACAATGTCTGAGTTTTACAACGATGACCTCGGTGCCACTTTTCATCACAGTTATAACATAGTTGTTGCTTTCTTCTTTCTTCAGCTTCAGCCTGAGTTAATCTTCTAACAACTGGAGTTTCCGTCATGGGTTTTGAAGATGATATAGGTGCTCTAGAATTAAAAGGTCTACTAGTATTAACAACACTAGGTGTCTTTGGTGCTATTGTATATGATTGTTTTCGCAATGTTACCTTCTCATCTTGTAACCTTCCAATTGCCATTGCATCATGTAAATTAATAGGAGTGTGGGATTGAGTTTATAGTCTTACCTCGTCTTTTAATCCTCTTATAAAACAACTCACTAAAAATTCTTCAGGTAAATTATCCACCAAATTTGATAATCGTTCATATTCTTCACAATATTCTACATATGAACCTGACTGCTTAATTTTAGCGAGTTTTGCTCCTGCATCTTCATATGAAGTAATACCGAAATGACTAATAATGACTTTCTCAAATTCTCCCCAAGTAACTATAGGTTTAGTTCTCTTCAACCACCTATACCATTGTAAAGCTTTACCATATAAATTACATGTTGCCAACTTGATTTTCTGATTCGCAGGTGTTTCATAATACTCAAAATATTGTGCAGCCTTAAGAGCCAACCTTCTACATCAGATCCATCAAACTTGGAAAAATATAATCGCTCACCTCCTCTTATTGATTGGTTTTGTCCCTCATTATTCCCAACTGCTTTGCTTTCCACAAGCTGGCCGATCCTCTCAATTAACAAAGCTTGATTTGATGTCATCACAGCCATCTTCTCTGTTAGCTCACCTAATTGCTTCTCCATAATTACTTGTTTTTGTTTTCGAGTTTTGGTTATAAACAGGATACGCCTGCTCTGATACCAATTGATAAGAACTTAATAGTTCTTACCCACGACCAGCAGAGTGGACTTTAAAAGAACACAGAAACTTAGAACAAACTTATAATTCTCATACATAATCAAACTAATAACACTAGACCTTCTTATATAGGCCAATGAACTATAAAATTAAGGAAAGGTAACCTAGAAAGGAAACTACTTCTATAACTAGGAATCTAAAATAAAATTCTTAAAACACAACAATTTCCAAAAATAAACTAATGCCTAAAACAAGAGAATTTAGGGATTTCTAATCCTAACCCTAGTTTTAATTAAGAATTCTAAGTAATTAGGGATTTCTTATCAGGGAGATTCAAAATTATTGGTCAACCAGATGAATGGAACATATCCTCTCAAAAAAATCACACTTGCTCCATTCAGAACCAAACCTCAGCGACTGTTGACCTATTTTTCTGACGCAACGATAGTCCATACTGGGCGGACTAACAATAGGCATGCTGATTGCCTAGCAACTCTCGCCTCCAAGCTGCAATTCGAAGGAGCACAGAAAACGATCACTGTACGGAGGCGTACAGTATCTTCGACTTGGCTCACTCAGATCGAAGACATTCCAGCGGACGATTGACGAGCACCCATCACTCATGAATTGAGCAACTCTATTTCAGAAGGCCAAGTCATCCTCAAGGAATTGAAGAACTACTTCTTGCTTCATGGAGGGCTATACTATCGAAACCCTGATGGATCTCTATCACGATGCTGTGGGAGCGACGAAGCGGAAGAACAGCTCAAGCGCATACATGAGGAAGTCTGTGGGCAAACGTTAGTGGTAACACTTTACAGAAAGCTTCAAAGAATGGGGTACTACTGGACATCCATGGAGACTCAGTCAAGATCTTTATAAGGATCTTTTCCTGATTTCCAAACACCTCCTCATCACTTAGAGGTTTTGACGGTCCACCACACTGGGGACTGGAGGGAGCCTTACATCAAATACCTCCGAGACAACGAACTACCACCGGAAAAGAAGCAAGCAGTCAAACTCATTCAGAAAGCTAAGAGATTCGTCTATCTCGATGGGATCTTATACCGCAAAAGCTTTGGTGGAAATTTACTAAGGTGCTTAGCCGAACATGAAATCCCTACAATCCTGAAGGAATTACATGATGGAGAACATCAAGGAAAGAGGAAACTATTTCTTCAAATTCATGAGAAATATTATTGGCCAACCATGGAAGATGATGCAGCCGCACACGTTCAGAGGTGTCACCAATGCAAAACCCATGGTAATCTCATCCACACTCCTTGTCTCCCGTTGAATTCAGTGAATAGTCCGTGGCCTTTCTACAGCTGGGGACTAGATATCATTGGGAAGATCAATCCAGCATCTTCAAAACAACATGAATACATCATCACTACAACAGAGTACTTCACCAAGTGGGTCAAAGCTATTCCTCTTTGAAGCACCACTGGAGTTACGATTGCTGCCTTCATCAAAGAGCACATAATATGCAGATTCGGGGTTCCTAAGCACATCATCACAGATAACGGAACTCCTTTTTCCAATCAAGATGTTGAGAAGCTGCTCAATAAATATGGGATCAAACAAATCTTCTCTACGCCTTACTATCCACAAGGAAATGGTCAAGCAGAAAGTACCAACAAGACTTTGATCAGGATTATCAGTCGGACAATTCATGACAATCCTCGATCGTGGCATGAGCAATTACCCATGGCTCTGTGGGCTTACAGAACTGCACCAAGGAGCTCGATCGGTACTTCACCATATTCCCTCGTCTATGGAGCTGACGCCATACTTCCAGCAGAAATCAAAATTCCCTCAGCCAGGATTGCAGCATCCAGTGGCATACAATGGGATGAGGCTGAAATCTCCAAATCAAGAATCGCTGAATTGGATATGCTTGAATCAAGGAGAGCCAAGGTGGAAAAATATGTGGAAGCTTACAAACAGAGGATCTCCAGAGCCTACAACAAAATGGTAAGACCTCGAACATTTCAAGTAGGAGATTTGATATTAAAGACGGCAAAGCACATTCAACAAGGCATGTCTGCTCCTAAGTTCTCTCCTAAATGGGAAGGGACATATGTTGTTATCAAAGCAGTGTCTAGCGGATACTACAAAATTTTAGCAATCAATGGAGGAAAGGAAGGAAACATCATCAATGACAAATGACTCAAAGCTTATTATGCCTGATCCATGAAACAAACTACCTCTTTATCATTTCAAGCATTTTCAAAAATATAATTTCATTCCTTCAAAGAGCATGCAAATGCTCATTTGTTCATTAAACATTTCAAAAATGAGAAAAATTCGTTCATACCATGATCAACTGTTTCACCTAACTAGAAACTCAAATTTACTCAAAAAACAACAACCACAAATGCTCACTCAGATCAAACCATCCAGCAACGGATAATCCTTGTAAGAAGCCTCGTCAAGCTTCTTCTGAAAAATCTTGGTCTTTGCCTTCAAGTCTTCGACCGCTTTTTCAACCCTTGCCGACTCCAGAGCCAGTATCCTCTCCTCATCCAGTAAAGCTGCATTCATGGAAATTACATCAACAGCCTATGCCGCCTTATGAACCTTGATTATCTCAAAACGACGACGGAGCTAGCTTACATTGAATCGCAATACCTCACAATTCGAGATCATTTCATGACGTCTCGCAAGTGCATCTGATTCATTTCCTCGATGATCGGTAATAACCCCGCTACCATGGTTAAAAGGGTTGGAAGAAAACCTTTCCACACTTCTGTGGTAGCAATGTGACCATACTTCTTCCAGATCTTGGTATACGGAGACGCATGACATTTGGGAATCACGAATCCGCCGACCATTTCATTGTTTGGGAAGGTATTAGTCAATGGGGCTTCGAATAAAAGTCCAGCGGTTGGGTATTCACGAGCATGGACACCGTCTCCAGTCTCCACGGATCCTACAGAATCTTCACATGCCTGGTTACTGCTTTCCTCAACCTCAACCACGGTCACGGACTTTCCACTCTTTCTTCGTCTAGCATCAACGACGACACGGAAATCCGCCTACGATGAAACAAATAAGTGTTAATCCCAGGACTCAGTACAATCTCAAGAGTCATAGGTTTACTTACAGACGATCCAGCTTCAGCACGAGCCGATCCATACCGGGCAGGAGCTCTAACAGTCCGCTTAGGCATTGCATTATGAGGAGGAGCATTCTTCTTACAGTCCCACGACAAGTCATTCTCTTGTGATCAACAATCTCGATTTAACAGAGACAAGAAAGGAGAAGAAGAAGAAGTGTACAACTTACTGAGATAGACGTTTCTATTTGACGCTTCGACTGAAGATCATCTTGAGAAGAAATGTTATACTCGACATGACGGCAAGAGGGTAGGATCAAAACTTCTATGCACGATGAAAATGACTCAGGAATGGAAGAAATATTTGCGTGGATCATAGATTTGGAGTCTTGAAGATATATATATATCAGGCGATAGTCATATAGTCAAATCAGTTACGAGTTTCACTGAAATCCTAGGCTTCAAAGATCGATACCGAAGACGCGGAGGAAAATAACACACTGGGGACTGAACATCACGGGTCAGAGGATAGGCCACGCGGCCTTGTACACGTCATGAATTCTCAGCCGTGTGTTATGTTACTTCTCATGAAAATCGACGAGTCATGGTGAATTTGGATATATGGACATTGGTCCATATCATGGATTAGAACAAATCGACGTTAACAAAATGTTCGTCATCCAAAAGAAAAGTCTAATTGAAGTAAAGTCGTTTAAACAGTCAAAAGAAAGATATCACTATGAAGACTAAAAAGGGAATGCTCTACCATCTACAAGAAGATGGAAGTAAAACTACTCGTCGGACTCATCCGAATTGTCAGCTTCATCGTCACAGTCCTTTTTGGAATCATCTTCTTCAGAGTCACTGTCAGGATCATTGGTGAAGTCCGGTGGACGAAAGATAACATCATCATCTGAATCCGAATTATCTTCTGCCGCAGCTTCAGCTTCAATTTTCGTCATTTTCCTCCGATGCTCCCTTTCATATCGATCGAGCTTAATGTAACGCTTGGATGGTTCCCATGTGATCTCTCCTTAGGAAGCATCGGCATCAGAATCAGAAGGCACCCCATCCAAGAATTGACGCTTCTCCTCAACCCGATGTCTTTTACGCCGGGTGCGATCCTTTTCATGTTGACGGGCATCCTCCCTTTTGTCTTCAGCTCTTTTCTTTTCGATTTCAGCAAAAG
The DNA here is from genome assembly GCF_003573695.1 of Papaver somniferum. NCBI lineage: Eukaryota > Viridiplantae > Streptophyta > Magnoliopsida > Ranunculales > Papaveraceae > Papaver > Papaver somniferum. The sequence goes on from NC_039362.1 coordinate 23,440,586, forward strand.
AGACTCTTCGCTCACCCAAAGTAACATTAGGATTCGCCCCTTCCTGGGTAAACCTAGCCTTTGATTTCGCTACAGGAGCATCAGAATCCTCATCAGAAGAGCCAGAGGAAGAAGAGGAATACCAGTAATCGTAATTGCTGTTATTGTTGGTCAACATTTTCTGGAACCGGAAGATCAAAGATTACTACTATGTAAACAAATCAACATCAGCAATAACCCCGCCACCGTGGTTAAAAGGGTTGGAATAAAACCTTTCCACACTTCTATGGTGGCAATGCGACCATCCTTCTTCCAGATCTTGGTGTACAGAGATACGTGACATTTGGGAACCACGAATCCGCCGACCATTTCATTGTCTGGGAAGGTATTAATCATTGGGGATTCAAATAAAAGTCCAGCAGTTGGGTATTCACGAGCATGGACACCGTTTCCGGTCTCCACGGATCCTACAGAATCTTCACATACCCGGTTGATGCTTTCCTCGACCTCAACCACGGTAGCGGGGTTTTGCTGATGTTGATTTGTAATTGCTGTTATTGTTGGTCGACATTTTCTGGAACCGGAAGATCAAAGATTACTACTATGTAAACAAATCAACATCAGCAAAACCCCGCTACCGTGGTTGAGGTCGAGGAAAGCATCAACCGGGTATGTGAAGATTCTGTAGGATCCGTGGAGACCGGAGACGGTGTCCATGCTCGTGAATACCCAACCTCTGGACTTTTATTTGAAGCCCCATTGATTAATACCTTCCCAGACAATGAAATGGTCGGCGGATTCGTGGTTCCCAAATGTCACGTATCTCTGTACACCAAGATCTGGAAGAAGTATGGTCGCATTGCCACCATAGAAGTGTGGAAAGGTTTTATTCCAACCCTTTTAACCACGGTAGCGGGGTTATTGCCGATCATCGAGGAAATGAATCAGATGCACTTGCGAGACGTCAAGAACCATGAGCTGCACCAATGGGATGAAATGATCTCGAATTGTGAGATATTGCGATTCAATGTAAGCTGGTTCCGTCGTCGTCTTGAGGTAATCAAGGTTCATAAGGCAGCAGAGGCTGCTGATGCAATTTCCATGAATGCAGTTTTACTGGATGAGGAGAGGATACTGGCTTTGGAGTCGGCAAGGGTTGAGAAAGCAGTCGAAGACTTGAAGGCAAAGACCAAGATTTTTCAAAAAGAAGCTTGACGAGGCTTCTTACAGGGATTATCTGTTGCTAGATGGTTTGCTCTGAGTGAGCATTTGTGGTTGTTATTTTTTGAGTAAATCTGAGTTTCTAGTTAGGTGAAACAGTTGATCGTGGTATGAATGAATTTTGCTCATTTTTGAAATGTTTAATGAACAAAGGAGCATTCGCATGCTCTTTGGAGGAATGAAATTACATTTTTGAAAATACTTGAAATGATGAAGAGGTAGTTTGTTTCATGGATCAAGAATAATAAGCTTTGAGCCATTCTCCATTGATGATGTTTCCTTCCTTTCCTCCATTGATTGCTAAAATTTTGTAGTATCCGCTAGACACTGTTTTGATAACAACATATGGCCCTTCCCATTTAGGAGAGAACTTAGGAGCGGACATGTCTTGTTGAATGTGCTTGGCCGTCTTTAATACCAAATCTCCTACTTGAAATGTTCGAGGTATTACCATTTTGTTGTAGGCTCTGGAGATTCTCTGTTTGTAGGCTTCCACATATTTTTCCACCTTGGTTCTCCTTGATTCCATCATATCTAGCTCAGCGATTCTTGATCTGGAGATTTCTGCCTCATCCCATTGTACACCACTGGATGCTACAATCCTGGCTGAAGAAACTTTGATTTCTGCTGGAAGTATGGCGTCGGCTCCATAGACAAGGGAATATGCCGAAGTACCGATCGAGCTCCTTGGTGCAGTTCTGTAAGCCCATAGAGCCATGGGTAGTTGCTCATGCCATGATCGAGGATTGTCATGAATCTTCCGAATGATAATTCTGACCAAAGTCTTGTTGGTACTTTCTGCTTGACCATTTCCTTGTGGATAGTAAGGTGTGGAGAGGATTTGTTTGATCCCATATTTATTGAGCAGTTTCTCAACATCTTGATTTGCAAAAGGAGTTCCCTTATCTGTGATGATATGTTTAGGAACTCCGAATCTGCATATTATGTGCTCTTTGATGAAGGCAGCAATCGTAACTCCAGTGGTGCTTCGAAGAGGAATAGCTTCGACCCACTTAGTGAAGTACTCTGTCGCAGTGATGATGTATTCATGTTATTTTGAAGATGCTGGATTGATCTTCCCAATGATATCTAGTCCCCAGCTGTAGAAAGGCCACGAACTATTCACAGAATTCAACGGGAGACAAGGAGTGTGGATGAGATTACCATGGGTTTGGCATTGGTGACACCTATGAACGTGTGCGGCTGCATCATCTTCCATGGTTGGCCAATAATATTTCTCATGAATTTGAAGAAATAGTTTCCTCTTTCCTTGATGTTCTCCATCATGTACTTCCTTCAGGATTGTAGGGATTTCATGTTCGTCTAAGCACCTTAGTAAATTTCCACCAAAGCTTTTGCGGTATAAGATCCCATCGAGATAGACGAATCTCTTAGCTTTCTGAATGAGTTTGACTGCTTGCTTCTTTTCCAGTGGCAGTTTGTTGTCTCGGAGGTATTTGATGTAAGGTTCCCTCCAATCCCCAGTGTGGTGGACCGTTAAAACCTCCAAGTGATGAGGAGGTGTTTGGCAATCAGGACAAGCTCCTTGTAAAGCTCTTGACTGAGTCTCCATGGATGTTCAGTAGTACCCCATTCTTTGAAGCTTTCTGTAAAGTGTTACCACTAACGTTTGCCCACAGTCTTCCTCATGTATGCGCTTGAGTTGTTCCTCCGCTTCGTCGTTCCCAAGACATCGTGATAGAGATCCATCAGGGTTTCGATAGTATAGACCTCCATGAAGCAGGAAGTAGTTCTTCAATTCCTTGAGGCTGACTTGGCCTTCTGAGATAGAGCTGCTCAAATCATGAATGATGGGTGCTCGCCAATCGTTCGCTGGAATGTCTTCGATCCGAGTGAGCCAAGTTGATGATACCGTATGCCTATGTACAATGATCGTTTTCTGTGCTCCTTCGAATTGCATCTTGGAGGCGAGAGTTGATAGGCAATCAACATGCCTATTGTTAGTCCGTCTAGTATGGACGATCGTTGCGTCAACAAAATAGGTCAACAGTCGCTGAGCTTCGGTTCTGAATGGAGCAAGTGTGATTTCTTTGAGAGAATACGTTCCATTCATATGGTTAACCAATAATTTTGAATCTCCTCTTATCTCGAGGTGTGTTGCTCCTGCTTGCTTGGCCAAGGATAATCCTAATAGGAAGGCTTCATATTCCGCTGAGTTGTTGGTGCAGTGAAAATCCAATTTGAACGAATGTGAGAAAACTTCAATAGATGGAGACACTAGCACTATTCCCGCTCCTCCGGTGTTACTACTAGGGGTGGCAGATCCATCAAAATATAGAAGCCATGTTTCTTCCTTGATGACCAAGATGTTTGGGAATTCGCCGGGAACTTCTTCAGGTAGTGTTGTTGTGTCTTCCTCTGGAAAAGCGGCGAGCAAGTCTGCGACCGCTTGACCTTTGATGGCTTTAGGTGGCGTGCAAGCTATGTCAAATTCTTACATCTGGAGTAGCCACTTCACTGGTCTTCCTATCAAGGCTGGCTTTGATAGCAAGAACTTTATGGGATCAGCTTTGGAGATGAGTACGACCCTGTTAGATAGTAAGTAATGTCTGAACTTCTGGATTGCATGTACCAATGCCAGGCATTCTCTTTCGTCCTTTGGATATCGGATTTGAGCATCTCTCATTGTGCGGCTGAAGTAGTAAATCGGTCGTTCGACGCCTTCGTCGTCTTCCTAAGCGAGGAGTGCGCCAACGACGACGTTACTGGAGGCTGTGTAAATAATCAGGGGTCGTCCCTGCACTGGAGACCTCATGACGGCCGGTGATAATAATATTTGTTGTATTTTATGGAAAGCTTCTTGTTGAATAGCTGTCCAGGTGAAGCTTGATCCTTTCTTCAGCAGAGGTGTGAACGAAGCAATGAGTTGAGCTAATCCAGGAATGAAGCGTCGAATATAATTTACCTTGCCCATAAATCTCTGTAGTTCCTTCACGGTACGTGGAGGATGCATGGTGGTAATAGCTTTTTCCTTGTCTGGGTCAACTTTGATCCCTTCAGCCGTGACCAGGAATCCTAGGAATTTTCCGGAAGAAACTCCGAATGCGCGCTTCAAAGGATTCATTTTTAATTTGTATTATCTGCACCTTTCAAACACCTGCCTTAGAACTTCAAGATGGGATGCTCAAGTCTTCGATTTTACCACCACATCATCAGCATAGTCTTCTACTTGCTTGTGCATCATGTCGTGGAATATGGCAGTCATGGCTCGTTGATAGGTGGCACCAACATTCTTTAATCCAAAGGGCATCACGGTGTAGTGAAAATTCCCAATGGGAGTACGGAACGCAGTCTTGTTGGCGTCATGTTCATACATCTTGATCTGGTTGTACCCACTATAGCCGTCCATGAATGAGAACATACCGTCACCGCTGGTTGCATCGACGAGCATGTCAATGTTGGGTAGATGAAAATCATCCTTCGGACAAAATTTATTCAAGTTCCTGAAGTCGACAAAACATCTGATTTGACCATTTTTCTTCTTAATAGGTACCACATTTGCTAGCCACGTTGGATGAAGAATAGGTTTGATGAACCCTGCTGCCAAAAATTTCTGGACCTCGACCTTGATTTGCTCATCGACTTCGTGTCTAAATTGTCTGGGTGGTTGTTTGACAGCTTTGGGACCAGGGACGATGTGTAGGTGATGGGTGACGAGTTTGTCATCCAGACCCGGCATTTCTTCGTACGTCTAGGAGAAGACATCTTGATATTCTTTTAATAATTTCACCAGCTCGGTCCGCTCCTCTGGTGATAGCGCTGAACTGATCAGGATTGGCCTTGTATCGTCTTCAGCCTCAATGTTGATTGTTTCAAGATCGTCAGCGGTAGAGTCAGTACCGTCCTGTAGTTGTCGTGGGGCATCTTGGACTTCTTCAAGTGATTGTTCACTATGACATGATTCTTCATGGTGGGGATACTTTTCATCGTTCTCCCCGATTAATTGCTAATCTTTCTGTCGGCGATAAATGACTCTCCCTTCTACGTCTCGATCGGTCGTGAAGTTTGTCCCTGGAGTTGAGACTTGATCATTATGGAGTTTAGTCGGTGTAGTAGGTGACTTGATCACTTTAGCAGTTGAGGATGACGGATCGTTATCAGCCTTCTCGATAGTCTTCCAGCTTGGAAGTGGAGTTCTGTGAACCCTTCTTGGAGGTTCCGGGATGCCTTTTTGAGATTAAAGGAACTCAGTATCATAGACGGGAGCATAAGGAGATGATGAAGCCGGAATGCGAACGATATTGTTGTCGAGCAGGGCCTTCATGCATTGATGGTATGTTGAAGGAACCACCTTATTATCATGGAGCCACGGGCGTCCCAGTATTATATGGTAGTCAGGTTCTTGCTTGATCACATGAAACTTCGTTTTCGATCGAATCGGCCCCACCCTCAAATCTATGTATGCATATCCATATGTATGGCTTTGACTTCCTTCAAATCCTGTCATTAGGATGGGATAGCGAACGATTTTACCTTGTGGGAACCTGGCCATCCTGAGAGTCTTCATGGTGACAATGTTGGTAGAAGCACTAGTGTCAACAAGAGCTCTTCTAAATTCGGTGCCTTTGATGAAACCAGTGACATACAATGCTCGATTGTGTCCTTCATCCGTCATGCGATCTTCTTCTCCAAAAGAGATGTTGTCGATCGAATACCCAGGCACTATGGAGACTTCTTCAACTGATGGTGTTGGGGGCGTTATTTGCATGCTGGATGATATCTGGTTGAGTGCTGAAAATGTGTCTGTGCGCCGATCCCTGGAGAAGTGCAGGAGTTCACATAGATTTTCGATCAAATGTGTGACCTCTTGTTCCACTGGCTTCTCGTATGTGGTGAAGCTGTTGATTCGAGGATCATATGACGCTTCGGTCCCCGATGTTGATACTTCTGGAGCGGAGGTACCACCTAACTCGGATGTTAATTTGATGAGAAAGTCGATGATGTGGTTTATCGTCTCCTTCATCAGGTCCATGTTCCTGGTATGGACCTCTAGGATTTGAGCCAAATCTGCCAAAGTCGGGACCCCTCTTCCTTCCATGCCGCCAGGTGTATCATGAGGAATATTGCCGTTTGAAATATTCTGATCTGAATTAGTTGAATTAGTCCTAAGACCAACCATCTTGTGAGCTTGTTATATTGCAACCGAGAGATTAATCTCCCACTGTGGTCGCCAATCTGTAGATGGGAAAAAATGATTTGCTGGTTTTTAAGGAATTGAGGAGACGACCGTACGGAGGATGCTTCTCGAACCGAGCGAAATGTTAAACCTCACACAGATGCACCGCTGCAAAGGGGGTGCTTTAGATTCGAGAGATCAATCTGTAGTATTCCGGTCTAAATCAAGACAATGACCATTCCAGAGTAAATTCGGTCACAAGAGAGGATGGGTTGATCTGTAGGAGGGAAGCTGTGAAATGTGTGGAATCGATGGTAATCAAAGATCGTGGGTGTGTGAATTCTGAATACGATAAGCTCTGAGTGATTGAAATTGCTCAATTGAGAGTAGTTGCTCAATTGATGAGTTGATGATCTCGTGTTGTCAGTTTGACGTGAGATTGATGATACTGATGATGATTCAATCATGATTCAGAAACTTATTTATATTGCTGGAATTGTAGACACCATGATTCCATGAAGTGTGACAGTTGATGGAACCAAGGAGTGGGGAAGTGGAGATCGTGTTTGAAACCAGTTTCTCAACGTGTGGAGACTTGGTCGATTTTCCACCCACTACCTCGTGAATTCCTTCAACTAATTGCACGACTTGCTCACATTCCATCGTATGTTTGAACACACGTGTCGTAGACCGCCAGACCAAAACCCTAAGTCATATCCCCCCAAGTGACACGATTGACGTCTCGTGGTTTGTTAGTCAATTGGTGACTTTGTGGTTTGATGGGACGATGAGTCCATGTAGTCGTTGAGTTGAACATGATGTTCTGAAACTCATGAATTGAACATGTCATGAGACAGAGGTATAGTTCTCACGGTGGAGTGAGCAAGTATTGCTTATTCGATGGATCGTTGAATATTGATTGTTGAGCCAATATTGAGCGAATATTCCTCATCTGAGCAAGTGTTGCTCATGTGATGAATTGTCGAATATTTGATCGTCTGAGCATGGAGGCTTCACGGTAATACATAACAAAATGGATCAAAGAAGATCTATACCATGGATAACATACAAGGATCTATTCTATTTTCCATCATTATATGCATAACAACATAATAGACTTTATCCTTGTCTTACAAAAGATTTAATCCCATTTTCCATCAAATAAATGACTGCATAGGCATAACTTTTGTATTTGTCAAAAGTCCATTCGTTCTTTCATTAATACGAATACCAATTCATGAACGACTTTACTTTTGACAACCATATGGGACCTTCAAGTTCACGGACGCAAACAGACATATCCCATAAACAATATTGCAATATATCAAACCAAGAATAAATATTGCAATAACATCATCCTCCAAATATTTTTAGAATTTAAAACCAATAAACCTAAAAAAAAATAATACAAGAAGATGAAAACGTTAGACATAGCTATGTATAATCACAATCATGGCTATTCCAACCTCTAGTAATCCTTCTCAAAAACAAGAATAAATTTTCATAAGAAGTTTCCTAGGCACCAAGACAAACTCGTAATGCACATCTTAACTCATCCAAATTCAAGGTTTATCATCTCCATTTTGAAGAATATTCAAAAATAAAGAGAATGCAAAAATAATGAGGTCATTCCAATTTCGGACGAAGATGTTACGGCCAAAACAAGTCGACCGAAAATCGACGTCTACAGGCAAGTCCGCGAACTTACGGGTTGGCACACGATTTTTTTTCAAGTTCGCGAACTTAAACTCCTGGATTTTGGTTTTAAAAGATGTTATGCATACCTGGTAGGTGTACCATGAAGTCCAAACATCCCGGACTAATGTTTTCAAACCTAAACATTTAAGAACCTTAAACACAGATCAAGTTAGGTAGAAATGAACGATAATCAAGGTACATGGTTCATTAAAACATAAAACTTGCTTAAGCTTATAGACGTACCTTTTTAGAAAAGTCCAATTGAATTCTACAGCCTTACCGAATATAATATGTGCGCCCCAATTCTTGTGCTTCCCTCACCGTATACATAGCAGAGCATTTCTTGGTGAGGATGCACTTACAACACAATCAAGTTGTGTTGGGGTGAACAATGTCTTGCTCACCACAAGTGACCTTTGGATTATCATGAAAGAGATCTCTTTTAGAACCTTTCACATCCAATTCCATTTTTCCAAAAAACTTGTTAAGTTCCAACATCATGGATATTGCCTTCTCCATAGTCATGGAATTTTCTAGGAGATCATTCCTTTTCACACTCAAAACATCATCGACTTTCTTTGGTATCCACTTCTGAGTGCGTTTAGGAACAATTGGAACCTTCTTTCCATTACTCTTTTCTAGAATTATCAAAAGAGAATTGGATAGACTATTCTTTTGCAAGTTAGTCTTTCTCCAATTGGGAGCATCGGATCTTGTCTTCGTCTTTACGAAGTTATCCTTTTGATAACCATTACGATTGTGAAAAGGATTCGTATGACGTTTATAGGAAATTTAGGTTTATCATAACACTGATTCCCTTGCCTAAAGGTTGAACAATAACAACCTGTAACGTTAAAAGGATCAGTCCTAACGTATGATCTTGGTTTTACAACTTCTTGTGATGCCCAAACAAGAACATCATGAAGTTTCTCATTCCTTATACGGAAACGACATCTCCTTTCCAGGTGACCTTTATTTCCGCAATAGTGGCAAACATAAGGAATGTTCTTACCTCGATCCGTGTGTGCTGACTTTGGAGGTTGATATACTTTGCTCTTTTGAACCTTAACTGCCGGTGAAGGTATTTCACTTTTGCCATCAGTGGAAACCTTTTGTTGAGAAGAATCACTAGCCTTGACAAATTTTACCTCTTTGCTAATACTTGGAGCATTTATTCCCTTATAGCCCAATCCTCGTGTATCACGATGATTTTTTACTTGCTCCTAGCATAGTGATTAATTTGCTTGAACTAGTATTGAACTTTTTCAAGTCATCTTCCAACATCTTGATTTTATCAAGAGCAGCAACTAAATCAGCCTCCAGGCGTTTTTCTCGAGAGAGATAAGCACTTTCTCTGTCATCAAAACTTGTTTGTTGGGAGTTAATCCTCGCTTCAAATTCGGCAAGTTTCTCTTCCAACAAAAAGTACTTTTGAAGTTTTTATTTATTTTTGTTAGTTTTTATTTTTTTTTATTTTTTTATTTTTTTTTTATTTTTGGACTTGTATATATTGTTTGTTTTTTTATTATTTTAGTATAAAAAAAAGCACACGTTTCACACACGAATTGCATCGTCAGAATTACCGAATTTAGGAAACTTGTGGAAAAGTACGCTGAACCCGTGCCTTGGGCCTTATGAGAGTTACCAGCCGAAATTCCACAAGCCTCAGCCTCATACCTTTAGGTATATTTTGCTGAGGTGGCCCAAGCTTACCTAATTTAGTAAACCCTGCATTTGCACGATTTTCTTACTACACTAGTATTCTTGCTTGTGTATGCAACGTTGGAAACGGGTAGCAGATAGACTTGAGGATAATGACCTTTTTAATTTGAGTCCAACCCGTTACACGGATTTAGGTGGTACCTCTATTTATCCCGAAATGGTTAATGAAAATGATGATGATGTCCCGGTAAAAACCCTTAGGGATCGTTTGAACCCGTCAAGAGTAGTATGTGACCCAGGTGTAGTTATACCAGCTTATACGGTCCAATTTGATATTAGACCTGAGACTATTGGCATTCTTCGTACCTTTAGGGGGTTAGAGAATGAGAACCCGTATACTCACATAAGAGACTTTGAAATGATTTGTGACACAATGAACTATCCGAATGTCTCCAAAGATGTACTTAGGTTACGTTTTTTTCACTTCTCTCTCGATCACAAAGCCAAAGACTGGTATCATTTTATTCCTTCTAAAAAAATTACCACCTGGGATGGTCTTGTAGAGGCATTTGTTAAGAAATTTTATCCACACCATAAGACTGCTGCTGTTCGACACTCTATCCAAACCTTTAAGCAGAAATTAAGTGAAAAACTTCATGATTATGTAGAAAGGTTTAGTGAATTGTTATACCAGTGTCCACATCACGGCTTTGAAAAATCCCACATGGCCCAAATTTTATATGAGGGCCTTGACAGTGAAACCCGTATGCAGGTAGAAACAATTAGTGGTGGAGAATTTACCCATCAATACCCAGATGAATGTTTTGACGAGTTCATCGAGTTAGCTGAAAAAACTAGGCAATGGGCTTCAATGAGAGAACCAGAAATACCTAGAAATCCTATCCATAGGATCGATAGAGTTGATTATGGGTCATATATTCTTAGGCGTCTAGAGGCCTTAGAAATGAATTAAGGGTCACACCATGCCAGATACGATGAGAAAGCCCATGCTCTGTATAAAAACTATAGGTTTGAAAACCGTCAGAGATTTGATCCATATCCAGATACCTATAACCCTAGTTGGAGGAACCACCCTAATTTCTCTTGGTCTAAGGGCCAGTGTCAAGGTCATCCTAGTAGTTCTCAGACTCTCTCGGGTTTCGGGTATACTAAGAACCATTTAGGGCCAGATCAGTATCAGAACTTGTCGGATAAAAAAATCATGAGCTTAGAAGAGTCTCTCACCATCTTATCTCATAACAGTGCAGATTTTAAGCAAACAGTTGAGAAAGGTTTACAGGAAAACTCTCAGTCTATTTCAGAGCTAAAAAATCAGGTTAGTATAATTGCAGAGTTTTTAAGAGAAAAAGAAAAGGGTAAGTCCCCTAGTCAACCAATAACTGATCCTAGAGGAATTCATTCGATAACAACCCTTAGGAGTGGTAAAACGGTAGACAATAAGGTAGCCATGCCTAATAGTGGACATATTGTAGATCTCCCTTCTAGTGCCCAGGATGATCCCCAGAAGGATCCACTAGCTGAAGAGACCGATAAAATTTCTAGTGATGCCAATATGGTTCCCGAAAGGTCTCATTTTGTGCCCAAGGCCCCATATCCACAGTTGTTAGCTCCAACAAAGAGATAGTCGACTTTCAACGAAATACTGGAGATATTTAAGCAGGTGAACATTAAAATCCCTTTATTAGAAGCAATCAGGCGAATTCCCGCTTATTCCAAGTTCCTTAAGGACCTCTGTACTCGAAAGCGTAAGCTTAATGTCCATAAGAAAGCCTTTTTAGCTGGTCAAGTAAGTTCAATCATTCTGAACCAAACAACCCCTAAGTATAAAGACCCTGGATGCCCCACCATATCTTGTACGATTGGTAATCACATAGTTTATAAGGAATTACTTGACTTAGGAGCTAGTGTTAAATTACTTCCTTACCATGTGTACACCCAGCTAGGTCTTGGAGAGTTGAACCCGACAAAAATAACACTGCAATTAGCTGATAGGTCTGTCAAAGTACCTCGTGGTGTCATAGAGGATGTTCTGATTGAGGTTGATAAATTTATTTATCTAGTGGATTTTGTTGTTCTAGACACCCAACCTGTTCAAGACCCTAGTGCTCAAATACCGGTGATTTTAGGTCGCCCATTTTTAGCCACTGCTAATGTTGTCATCAATTGTAAGACCGGACTTATGAACATATCCTTTGGTAATATGACAACTGAACTAAATATCTTTAATGTTAATAGACAACCTTCTGATGACTTGGAGGAAGTGAATATGATTAGCACTTTAGTTTAGGATCTAATTCAGGATAATTGGGACGACACTGTATTTGGTGATTCCTTAGATGAATTTGATGAGACAATTCTCTTAAGTCAGTTAGGTGACCAAACTTTTGAACTAGAAGAATCTCTCGAGTACTTTAAAGACTCTACAGACCCTGAAATTCAATCCATAGTGCTAGGCCTTACGGAGAGTAGTGATGACCCTAAGTTTGGGGGTAATGATCTAGAAGAAGCTCTTGAGTATTTTAAAGACCGAGGATCCGGAAATTAAAGAAATAGTTAGAGTTTTGTCCGAGAATACTGACTACCCTAAGTTTGGGGGTAGTGATGGTCAAGTATCCCCATTAGAATTACCTGACTTGGGACTCGAGCTTAGTGTGCCTGAGGTATTACTTGAGTCTCTTCCGACTCCACAACCTGATCCTCTTGATACTGTCCACGAGGAAATTCAGGAACTAGAAACCCATAGTTCAGAAGAATCTGTTTGTCAAGACACTCATATGAAGCCCAAATGGGCACCACAGAAAAACCCAGTTGTCTTGCAGGAAACCTTGGATGAGGTTGTGCTCTATCTGTTCATTATTCTAATGCGGTGCAGTTGTCTCATAATTGTGGCAGTTTTATTTGGTATTGTTGATCCTCAGTTATTTCGGCTATATATATATATGATTTAAAAAGGTAATTCACCATTCAAACTTAGCACTTCTTGGGAGGTAACCCATGCTCATGCAACACGGTAATTTCTTGCCCTATCTCTTTTGCTTCAAATGGTAACAATTTCTCCTTGTTCATGCTTTTAATTTTATCTTTAGAACATTGAGGACAATGTTAGATTTAAGTTTGGGGGTATGAGAGAAACTTTTTAGTTGCAATAATTAAACTCCAAAGCCTAGAAATTTATGCTTATTAAGGAAAGCACTAACCGATCTAAGTGGATGGAAGCATTTTGATTGTAGGAGTTGAGGAACCAATATGATTAGATGGAAACATCTAAAGAGTCTATTCATAAAAGCACAGAGTTCAGGTGTTAGAAATAACATGATAGTTTCACCGTATCTCGGAGTCGTCACCAACACTTTATGTTTTTATTTTTGCAAACTTATATTTGATTTTGTGGGGCCCACACATCGAGTTGTTACCACCGCTGGAATGAAGAAGAGTGATTGAATTACTATAAAAATAAAAATAAAAAGTTGATTGAAAAAAGACCGGCCAATCAGACCAAACGGAATAATTAACACTTGGATAGCAATATGTGTGTGTTCTCCCTGTCTCCGTCGCCTAAACAAGCGTGGAACGCAGGATCCACGGGAATTACCATGTAATCTGCTGACAAGAAGCATGCGCTTGGATCCAAGAAGATCTAATCATGTTGTTACAAATAAATAAATAATAATAATAATGTTAAATGAATAAACCGACCACTGGTACCCTTGTATATGCCAGCCGTGTTGATCTAGATTAGGATTATCGACTACTGGTTCCCTTGTATATGCCAGTTGTGTTGATATTAGTTAGACCATTATCTCAGTCCATTAGGATAGGTCCATCCTGGCAACGGCTTTCAGACAGATATGGGAAACACCGTTAACATCATTGCAACCATATATTATCTCCATATCCATCTTCTTAATCTTTTCACATGTGATTGTGGTTTGTTTGATTCCGTTATATTGTTGTCCATAATGAAACTATCTGAGTAGAGTTCTGTCACTTTATATGAATTTTAGTATGCTTGAGTGCAAAATCGTGTACCACAATTGGAATTTCGCATCAGGGTACTTCCTCGTGTAGTCAATAAGTATGCCAACCAAGGAGATTCTTTAGTGCTATTCAAGGTTCTGCATAGATAGCTAGGGTCTGGAGTAAAGGTTTTGTGAGTATATCTCTAGTAAGCCATCCCGAGACTACAACTCGGCCACTAGGGCCACCTAGGGGTTTAAAGGCTTATTCATATGCTAAATGCAATCGACGATGCCTACGACAGTGAGTTAGGATTTTATTTTGTAGATTAGATTTTCTCGGGACTATCAAATAATAAGTTTGGGGGTATTTGATAGACGCATTTATGTGTCTATTTTGATCTCAATTTCCTATATTGTTAGTACCTATTTTTGTACTTATGTTGGTATTTTATGTCTTTGTAGGTGTTTTTGGAGAAATAAGCTTTTGCGGCGAAATTGGCTCGAAAAGTGGTTTTTGCGCCCGTGGGAGAAGATTACTATACGGACCCCCATTTTGGATAAGGGGTACTTAATTCTAAGGGGCACCCAAGTACTATCCACACCCCAACAGCAGGATAAGGGGCGACCATCTTCTTTATAATTTGAAAACAGAAAAAGTCGGGAAAATGGTTCTTCACGAGCAGAATTTAGGGTTCGATGATTGGAGGGATTTTAACGAGATTCAATCGGAGATTTTGGGTCTGGATTTACTATACTTGGCCAAACATCGTTAGTATGGATGATTAGATGGACTGAATTGGGCTGGATCATCGGGAATTCACCGGTTTAAGCAAAACAAGGAAGGGAGATTTTCAGGCACGATTTAGACGTGATTTTTGAAGAGTTAAACACGGGGATCAGTAGTTACCAAATAAACAGGATGAATGATGTGTTTGGGAGTTAAAATAGGCATCAAATCTTCTCATATTTGGTTACATCTCGTTAAACAGGGAATGAAGGATAACTCGGGTTTAGTGTTTGGAGTCGTGGAAATTACGTGGTAATAAGGAAACCGTATATCCTGTGAGATATGATACTGAATCATAGAGAATTCAGGGACGTTGGATTGAACCAGACATCACGTAAGAAGGAGAAAAAGGAGAGAGAAGTCCATAACTTTGCTTGAAAGAATAGAGAAGAGATTTTCGGGATTTAATCTCCCTGTTGTGTATAAAAGGGTCTGTTCGTGTCCTATAGAGGTTATCGGGAGTTTTGGGGTGGTTGTTGTGAAGAACGAAACGCTGCAGAGGAGAAGTAGCAGCAGGAGGTGAAGAAGAAGGAGAGTTTCAGACGACACTATAGAAGTGTCGTTCTCAAGAACCCTAGCTGAAGAACATTAAACTACGCAGAACAGTCGCAGATTAGCATCAAACTGTTTTGTAACAGTCCAATAGCCACGCGTATCTTCAGTTACCCACATCTTTTGTAACAGTGAACTCTGTAGCGTCAATACAACGTTGCAGATTCGCCGAGTCTTATAATTTCTTCAATAAAAGCACCTTTTGAGCCATGATTTATTATTTTGAGCGTGTTTTTGATATGAGGAGCTAAGCCCCAACACTGGGATGACGGAGGAAGCCATATTTCATGCGTGTGGTAATTATATTTAATTCTTTCATGTCTTTTTGCATGGATTATTAATTGTATTATGGTTTTTATTGAACGATTGTGATTTCAATTGATGGGTTATACTTAGGTTAAGTCTTTTGATATCCCATGCTTTAGATTTACAATCGTTTCTTTTCAAAAATCTACCTTGGCAAAGAAACATAGTCGATATTCTATTTGAGCTATAATTGTCTAGAATAAATATATGAATCGCATGAATGAAGTTATATGGTGAAATCCTGAGTCTCAGTCATCTCTAAACTTTTTCATCATCCTTTACTCTATTTGCTAGTTTTAGTATTTTCTTTCATTAAGTCTAAAATCAAAATCTTTAAAAAGTCCGAGCGAACGATACTCTACTTACCACCTGTAAAAACTACATCATGTCTCACACAGAAAAGTCTATCACAGGATAAATCTGTCTCCCACAGATAAACCCTAGGTTTTGTTCCGTCTTATGATATGAAATCAAGGCGAACAGGAACCAATTGATAATCCGGTCTTATATTCCCGAAGAACAGCCTAGATTAATCAATCACCTCTCAACAATCTTTTCTGAATACACAGGCGGTTTGTCAAGGAATCATAAACAGTGAGACAAAGATGTTTGTGACTTCTTTATCTTGTCTATCGGAGAACTCTCACGATCTCAAGTCAATCAAATATTGTACTCGTACTATAGAAGATGCAAAATTAGATCACACAACTACGATAAAGTAGTATCGGTCTGGCTTCACAATCCCAATGAAGTCTTTAAGTCGTTAACCCGATTTTTGAGAAGAAAATCAAGGGTTAATGGAGATCGACTCTAGCAAGAGAACTAGTAGCACGCAGACGTGTGGGGATTAGTTTTCCCAATGCTAGATGTCTCCTTTATATAGTCTTCAAATCAGGGTTTTGCCTTAGTTACAAAAAAATCCTTATTCACCGTTAGGTGAAAACCTGATTTAGATTCAAGCTAATATTTCTCAACTGTTAGATCGAAAACTTAGCTTGTCATACACACTTGTGGTATACGTTTACTGGGTCCGTAAAAACCATGCCAAAACGTGTACGTGTATGTTGACCATATGAGCATTTCATATTAACCTTATTCTTCTTCACCATAACTAGTTCAAATGACTTCAAGATGAACTAGTTAAAGAGTTGTTCAATTGCAAGGAAATCTCATGCACTACACAAGACACAATTGAAACAAAGATGATTTGATTCGATTGAATCGACTCATCAATATTATAGACATGGTTTGAATAAAGAATTCCTTAGTAATTTAATGATTCATGTTCAGATCACATCTTTAGATCATAACCTCTTAAGCTCACAAACAAGTTCGCGGACTTAAGTACAATCGGTTGAGTTTTCCAAACTCCGCAGAAAATCCCAGAAAGAGAACTTCCGCCAGTTCGCGGACTAAGCACACAAACGAGTTTTGGAAAATCCAGCAGAAATTCTCGGTCGAGAACTTCCGTCAGTTCGCGGACTGGGTCTGCAGACTTGGTTCGCGGACTTGGCAAGCCAATTCCACAATCCTACCGATTTCTCTTGATCAACAAAGTTCGAAAACTTCGGTTCAAGGAATACATGGTTATGTAATCTAAACTCTTATTCCAACCATTGAAACATTCTTAGAGGACGTTATACAGTTGTTACACTATTTCTCGTCAAAGCAATTTTCAAAGTGATTGAAACTTTTCATGACTTTCGTCACTAGGTGAAGATAAACCTGATCAAAGCGAAACGCTTTACCAACACACTATTTCGAGAAACAAGATAAGCATTGAATACTCAGCTCGAAATTTCAAGTGTGTATGATCTAGTCTATATATATAGCATACGACTTTTGTCTTAAGAAGTAGGAGATAGAATAGATAGACTTTCTAGTGATAGATAAGTTCAAGTCTCCACATACCTTTTTGTTGATGAAGTTCCACGGTTCCTTGGTGTAGATATTCGTCGTTGTATGATGAATCGCCATAAAGTCCTCGAGCTTACTACACTTTCCTATCCTAGTCCGAGACTTAGCTATAATAGGCTAGAAATCAAGACTCATAGTTTTCATCACTAACATTGGCAAACATGGTTGATATAGCAACGCATGCGAGGTTGACCGAGCTATGCATAGGTATTTCTGTGTGTGACATATTGGTTTATCAAGTCTTCAACTTTGGGTCGTATCAACTCTTAGTTGTGGATGAGATCATCTAAGGAAATCAAGTGCGTAGAGTCCTGATGCGATTCAATGGCGTAAGGAACGCGACTGTACCTTAATCAGTGAGAGATTGTAGGTCTCAACTACATTCCAGTCCGAAGTTAACTTGTAGTAGGCTGGAGTCTATAGCGTCTTAATAAAGAGTGGTGTTCAAAACAGGACTAGGTCCAGCGTTTTTCTACATTTGCAGTTTCCTCGTTAACAAAACTTCTGGTGTATGTGTTATTTCTTTTCCGCAAAATATTTCTATATAAGTGAAATATCACAGGTTGTGAGTAGTTCAATTAATTAGATAATCCAAACTTTGGTTGTAGATATAAACTGATTGACACTGGAACATTGGTCTTTTGTACCTTCAAGTTGTTTCTCATATTAATCTAGCTCATGAATTCCTATATGTTCAATTGCATATTGATTTGAGGAATTGAGATATAACTCTTGGATATATTTTCCTTGATTGAGTCTGACTGTCTAGTTGATTCTCTTGGAATTATATTGGAGTTTGTCCATGCAGACTGCCTAAACAAAATATTGGGTTTGGTTGGTAGAGCCCCGCTTTTTCAATTGGTATCAGAGCAGGCAAACACGTTCAAGACCTCATAAGTATGTATTTTTAGCAATCTGATTCTAATGACAATTGTGTTGTCTAAATGAATTACCCGAAATAAAAGTTCGGTTTCATTAAAATCTACAAAAGAGAATGACTTGTGAATCTTACATATAGATGAACATGCAGTTCACATAAAAGAAACTAGTATTAATAAGTGTTACCCTTATTATCTTACTGACGAGTCTGACTCTGAAGTAGAAAGGGAAGCAGCCCAAGAAAGTGCAGTGATTCTAAGACTTATTAGAATCCAGACAGCTGAAATCAATAGGCTGAAACATAAAGTCAATACAATGGTTGGTATTGTAAAAGATCTTGATTCCCAATTAAAGGCTCTTCGGGAGGAAAATGTCGATGTTTGTTCTTCCCGAACTTTAGTCGAGGCTAAGCTCAAGGAAGATTCCCTTGAAATATAACGATTCTTGAGTAATCTCTCTATTCAAGATAAAGGTTACTCTGTGGAATCTGTCATACCAGCTGCTTCTGATTCTGCTGTAATGTTAGAAAACATGACTAGCTCTAATCGTGGTTCTCTAATGAAAACAACTTCAGAATCTAAACTGCAAACCCTTCCTAGTTCTAAAGAGGCGATTGGTTCTTCCACTGACCTTGTATTTACCACATCTCATGGAAGGAATAATTCTTATGATGATGTTGTTAATGCTACACACTTTAATCACTCCGGTGATTAGAAAATATGTCTTTTTTATAATTCAAAAGGATATGTTCAACGGAAAAGAAAACTGAGACCGAATGATATTGGTCGACTTCACCACACCTTAGATTTAATTCTCAAAGGTGTAGCTGACTTACGGATGTCCAAATCTATTGGTTTTAGTACTCTCCCTGTGAATTCTTCCAGGAAAGTCATTTCAATATGCTCGTCGAACGTTCGAACTGATTTTAGTATTAATACAAATCGATCAAGGAGATTTCAGAAAAATTCTTCTCACCCTATAGTGAAGTATGATGGTCATGATGTGAGAAAGGTGCCAGGAGGTGGAAACAACAATGGAGATATGAAGGACAACCTAAATTTGATAATTGAAGGATACAAGGGTCTTATCAACAGGCTCTCAAAATCTATCATACAAACTTCATCTGGTAAGGATTCAAATTTAGTCTCCTATTTTTACGACAGTAAGTTTTATGATACTTTTCACATCATAAAGGTTTTCCTTTAAAAATTAAAAGAAAAAAGAGGATTAACCATGCATACTTTTCATTTGATGAGCATAAAGCTCATACTTGTATTAATTAATCACAAGGATTGAAATCCTACTAATAAAAATCCTGTCGAGTAAGATAAACAATAAACCAGGTACCTCTGCTGGAAAAATTATCCTCTCTCTGGTTAGGATACTCTCTTATCGGTTGTTAGCTAGAATTTTGCCTACCGACATTGCTACACAAGTATTTCAAATCAAAAATATTAGTTTTTTCTGATTCGGTCATTTTCTCGGATTAAGCTACTTCTGTGCTTTGAACTTCTCTCCAATAAGATTATGAAATATTTTGAGTCAAAAATTTTGTTAAACAAACTTTCACAGCAAAAGCTTTGTTGTATTTCTTTAAGTTTTTATCTTGGGGACCATATTGGTTTCTTTAATTTTAGAATCCCTAAAGTTCTTCCCTAAGAAACTTTTAAATACCAATCATATTTAGTCACGTACGCGTACTCTAGGTTATTTTGTCAAGAATGTCTTCACCTTTTCGCTCTTGTGATTTTGCAAGAGGTTTTCTTGACCAGGGTATTGGCTTTGAGTCCAAAGGGAAAAAGAAAAGAACCCTAGTAGATGTTGATGACATCAAATATCAAAATCCTGAAGAGTATGATGATGTCTCATGCTACAGTGCATATACTCATCAAGATATAGAGTTGATTCTCTTGAAAGTATATTGGAGTTTTTCCATACAGATTGCTAAACGAATTATTTTTTGCTCAATCAATACCATTTTATTACTCATTATGGAAAAATAAACATCTAAAGAGTTTACAAAAATAAAATAAGGCCCACAAGCCCATTAAATGAAGCAAAAAAAAATAAAAAAAACCAAAAGCCCCCCAAAAAAAACATGAAACCCAACAAACCAAAATTGCAATAGCAAAATCAATAGTAAATTTTCTCAGGTGATTCCAAAGCATGGATGAAAGCTGGTTTAATATTGAATCTGATTATTTCTCCTCTCTCCAAGCCTGCACCTTTCTTTGCCATGGAATCAATAGAGAAATTGATTTCCCTCATACTATGTACAAATTGGATATTACTTAGTAATTCCTTTATTCTTCTCCATCTTACCTGCACAAATCAAGGCAATCTTCCAGAGGAATATGCACTCACTGCAGCTTTAGAGTATGAATTAATGCATATATCAAGCTTATTATTATGTATTGCCCATTCAGATGCACCTGCAATAGCTATTATTTCATCAATGTAATTTGTTGCAATCCCCAGACCTTTAGCTTCAGCATATATGAAACCTCCCTGATCATCTCTACATACAAAGCCATAACCCGCAACACCTGGATTACCTCTCGATGCTCCATCACAACATATGAGTGTTTGGTTTCTTGCAGGTAAGAAGAATCTCACTGTTATAATCTTCTGCACTTTTATTGGTCGATTTTTCAGATCGAAATTCTTATAAACCATGTAGTCATAATTACGGTCCCACATGAAGCTCTTTATTCTCACTACACAGTCTTTTGTATACTGTTTTGTTCTTCTCTTGAAATTCCAATGTTTACTTTCTCCTCATCAAAAAATATTTTATTCCTTAAGAACAAGAGTTCCCAACAAGTAACCAAATATCTTTTACAGCTCCACTTTTATGTTTGGCAAAATTCATCACATTTCATATGATTCTGGATTGCAGAACAAGAAAATACCTCCAAGCCATTCCCATAATAACTGACTGAAATTACAGAACCATAAAATATGCTCCAGGTTATCAGTGTCATCACCACATATATAACATTTTGAAGCTAAACTGAAACCTTTTCTTTTCCTTTTTCATCAGTTGCACATATTCCCCTCACAATATCTTCCATACATTGCTAGTTGTTGTAGGATGAAGATTTGGATTCCATACATATCTTGCCCATGTCACTTTATGATAATGTTCTTTTATACATTCAACAGCTGAAGACACAGTAAACTCACTTGACATATTTCCAGTCCAAATTCTAGTATCCTTTGTTTTTGAGATTATTGGTAATTCCTCCACTTAAAAATATTGTAACATTCTAGGAGGAATCAACCATTCACCATTAACAATCAATTCCGCTACCTTCATGCTTCTGTTCAACAACATATATTCATCTTCCTCTTAAATCTCATTCAGGAGTTTTTCTTTAATCCATGCATCATTCCATACTGAAATTTGCTCACCTGAACCTATGATCCATCTTGTATGCATCTTTACTTCATCTAGAACCCATAATCTCAAAAACCCATAATCCATCTTGAAATTTTCTCACCTGAATTATTGGGTGTGGTTGTTGTACCCCTGTTTTCTCAGTTGGTATCAGAGAAGGCAAACACTTCAAGACCTCATAAGTCTTTGTTTTTGTCAATCCGATCTGTGCAGATAGTTGCGAAATAGCAGGGGTCTAACAACACCACCCAATATTTCGCTTAGCAATCTGTATGAACAAACTCGAATAAACTTTTAAGAGAATCAACAAGACTCAATCAATTAAAAGTATATCAACGAGTTTATATCTCTCTCTTGATTTGATCTTTACTCAAGCTAATAACAATCAACGAGTTTTATCAAATACAAGGAATAACTTGGACGATACCAAAGACCAATATCCAAGGATCAATAAATTTAAATCAACAACCAAAGGTTGGATATTCTAATTGATGATCTAAACGCACAACCTGTATTATTTCAATTATAAAGATAAACAATATAATGGGGAAATAGAAATAACACAGACACCAGAATTTTGTTAACGAGGAAACCGTAAATGCAGAAAAACCCCGAGACCTAGTCCAGATTGAATACAACTGTATTAAGCCTCTACAGACACTAGCCTACTACAAGCTAACTTCGGACTGGACTATAGTTGAACCCCAATCAGTCTCCCACTGATCCAAGGTACAATTGTACTCCCTACGCCTTTGATCCCTGCAGGATACTGCGCACTTGATTCCCTTAGCTGATCTCACCCACAACTAAGAGTTGCTGCAACCCAAAATCGCAGACTTGATAATAAACAAATCTGTCTCACACAGAAAAGTCTATCAAAGGATAAATCTGTCTCCCACAGAAAAACCCTAAAGGTTTTTGTTCCGTCTTTCAATAAATCAAGGTGAACAAGAACTAATTGATAATCCGGTCTTATATTCCCGAAGAACAACGTAGAGTTATCAATCACCACACAACAATCTTAATCGTATGGTAGTGAAACAAGATGTTGCGGAATCACAAACAATGAGACAGAGATGTTTGTGATTACTTTTTATATTTTGCCTATCAGAGATATCAATCTCAAGCCAATCAATATGATTGTAATCGTATGATAGAAGATGCAAGATCAGATCACACAACTACGATAAAAGTAGTATCGTTCTGGCTTCACAATCCCAATGAAGTTTTTAAGTCGTTAACCTGGTTTTAGAAGAAGAAAACCAAAAGTTAAAGGAGAATCGACTCTAACACGCAAACTAGTATCACACGTAAGGTGTGGGGATTAGTTTTGCACATATGCTAGAGTTCCCTTATATAGTCTTTCAACTCAGGGTTTGCACTCAATGTTACCTTGGTAACAAAGCAATCAATATTCACCGTTAGATGAAAACCTGATTTAGATTCAAGCCAATATCTTTCAACCGTTAGATCGAAAACTTAGCTTGTTACACACAAATGAAATGCACGTTTCTGGATTTGTTAACCGTACCCAAACGTATGCACTTGTTGGTTCAATAATAGTTAACCAAATGGTTATCCATATGAGCATTTCATATCACCCATGTTCTTCTTCATCATAACTAGTTCAAATGACTTCAAATGAACTAGTTAGAGAGTTGTTCAATTGCAAGGAAATCTCATGTACTACACAAAATACAATTGAAGCAAAGATGATGTGATTCACTTGAATCGGTTCATGAACTTTATAGCCACGGTTTGCATACTGCATTCCTTAGTATTTATAAGTATTAGTTCACGATAATCATCTTTAGATATAACCTACTCAAGTTCGCGGACTGGGTTCACGGAAGGAGTTCACAAACTCCAGCAGAACTTCTCGGGCGAAAACTTCCGCCGGTTCGCGGGATGATTTCACGGACTTGGCTCACGCCACATTCCGCTTCTCTTGATCAACAAAGTTCGCAAACTTTGGTTCAAGGAATAAGACTTGAACATAAATGTGTTTCCACAACAATGCTTATGTCCACTATTGGTTATATAATCTAAACTCTCATTTCAATCATTGAAACATTCTTAGAGGATGTTATAGTTGTTACACCATTTATCGTCAAAGCAATTTTTAAAGTGATTGATACATAACAAGACTTTCGTCACTAGGCAAACATAAACTCGGTTGAAGCGAAAGCTTACCAACACATATTTCGAGATATAGATAGGCGAGGTATACACGGCTCGAAATACCAAATGTTTGTAATCAAAGTATATATAGCAAACGACTTTTGTCTCAAAGAGTAGGAGATATAATAGATAGACTTTTGAGTGATAGATAAGTTCAAGTCTCCATATACCTTTTTGTTGATGAAGTTCCACCAGTTCCTTAAGTAGTTCTTCGTCTTGTACGATGAATCTCCATGGAGTTCTTGAGCTCAACTAAACTTTCTATCCTAGTCTGAGACTTATCTATAGTATACCAGAAATCAAGACTTATAGTTTTGATCACTAACATTGACAAACATGCTTGAGATAGCAACGCATGCGAGTTCGACCGAGCAATGCTCTAACAATCTCCCCCTTTGTCAATTTTAGTGACAAAACTATCAATACAAATGGAATACAAAAAAGATAATGAAACTTTAGTAGCTCCTATTCCACATGCCTAATCTTCAACATTACTCGAAATCTTCGTCACTTCCAAGTACTCCAATGATCCCAAAGGTTGTAAGTTCAGCATCACCGTTGTTGAAGATCCGTAGTTATAACAATGAGAAAACATAGTTCTCGATCATTGTTATACAGTGTCATAGTATTATTACACAGTGTCAAAGTTCAATTGTATCACAACTTCAACAATAATACTACGGTGATATGTATCACTCCCCCTTAGTCAATACTCCATCTCACATGGAAACCACTCCCCCTTACATAATGATCCGAAAGCCATACGAATTTGTAGTGTGAACTACATACTAAATATCCCCCTTTTTGTCAATAAAATTGGCAAAGATACAAGAACGGGATCATAATGAAATTTCCGAAAGAGACATTTCATGACTAAAAGAAAAAATACATACCAACTAATTTAGATGCAATCATAAAGCCGAAGCTAAATGCATTCATCAAGGAGTTTAAAGATACAAGATAACCCCTCTAATATTCCACAACCGCACACCCCTCAAGATATGACCATTAAGCACAAGTTCAAAAAGAACTCTCCCCCATTTGATGTCATTCCCGAAAGAACAACAAGAGTGGCCTTAATTTCAAAAGAAAAGAAGGATTTTTTGTTGGACACCAAAAATTATAAGAATGATTTTCTATATCCAAAAAAAAAAAAAACTCAATCAAATTAATCGCAATTAAGCCCATGATTAATTTAATCGGAATGCACAATCAAATTAAACACAAAAGGTGATCAATTTAATTGATTATGCTCGACATAAGAAAACTTACGGAGCTACGACTAAGTTAACCATAAGAGAATGATTAGCTTAATTGTTCATATACTCAACACAAGAAAAGCTTATGGAGTATTGCAGTATACACATAAAATATGGATCAGGGAAGATCAATACTGCGGAATATACAAGGATTCATTCTATCTTCAATCATTATTTGCATAAAAACGATTAATAGACATAATCCTTGTCACAAAAGATTTTAACATATCTTCCATCAAAGATTGACATAATAGTCTTAACTTTTGTATTTGTCAAAAGTCCATTCATTCTTTTATCAATACGTGAATATCAACTCATGAACGACTTTACTTTCGACAAAGTATGAGACAAACATAGTTCACGGACGTAAACACAAATATCCCACAACAAATTGAAATATAAAAAATCATAAAGATTAATACTGCAAAAATCATCTTCCAAACATATTTTAGAATTTAAACCAAATAAACCTAAAAAACAAGAAGATGAAAATAATGGACATAGCTATGTGTAGTCACAATAATTGCTATTCCAAGCACTAGTTATTCTTCCAACTAAGCCAAAAAGAATACATACTAGGTGTTTATGGGTGAAAACTATTTCTGTTGTTTTTGGTAATTTGGGGTGTGTGGATGAGAAATGAATCTAAACCCTAAACAAATGCACTACACGGGAGTGCTTTGTGATTCGAGAAATCAATCTGTACAACTCTGGCCCAAACCAAGAAATGGTCGTTCCAGACTTGTTTCGGTCACAAAGTGAAGGAGATGGGGTTGATCTTAGGGAGGGAAGTGAAGAAGGTGTTGAGATTGCGAAGGTGTTGGCTGTGTATGACTTGTATCAGAAAGATGAACTGGCTTGCAGAATGTAAGCTATCAGTTCTGGTGTTTGAATATCAACACTTGGTTCTGTCTGTGTTTTTTGGAAATCGGGAGGAGAAACTATTTATACAAGTCATTGAGTCTTACCCACGTCTCTCATGGGAAGTGGAGGAAGTGGACTGATGGAGTAGTGGAGATGTGTGTGTTAGTGTCACACGACTAGTCTTGCCCACTTCTCCCATCATCACTAACTGTCCATGTCTTCCTGACACGTTCTTGTGATGGCGCTTTGCACTCTGTAAACCGCCAGACCAATACCCCAGTATGTATCCCCCAGTTTGTGACATGTTTGATGTCTCGATTGTGTGGATCGTGGGACCCACAGAAGGTAGCATACGATGCTAGGTTAAATAACTAAGTTATTTGGGAAATCGATATTTATGAAATATCGTGTGTATTCTATGCATGTAATGCATCGAATATATTCAGCAAGTATGAAGCATCGCTATTTTAAGGCTTAACGGAGTAAGTAACGATCAAGCGTCTTAAAATAACATCACGTCCGACCCTCTTCAAGTGATCGTTTGGAGGATGCATGGGCGAGCCCTGCTTTGGCCGATCACTCTATGTGGAAGAGTGGCAAACAGTGATCATGGGGATGCTTCATTGGTCGCTTAACTCCTAACCAGGGCTGCCCAACCAAGCTGGTAAAGTTGCACGGACGAGATTATCTGTGACGCTCATCTGCGACCGTTGGTGGTATTTTAGGGTTTTAAAGAGGTGCGCACGCATCACTCTTTGGCTTGATCGAATACAAGTTTGGGCGTGGTTTATGGTGGGACCGACCATGCATGCGTGTAGACGGCATGCCGGTGTTCAAGTCCATACCTCATTATCCCATGAAGATGCGATCTAGGCCACTCAATTTGACTGGTAAAGAGGAGCGGCTGAAATTGATTTGTCACAGGAATCCCGTCCCGCAAAGGATTCCTAAAGGGGCGCGACATGCCACCTTCCGGTCGCACGAATCGAGGCGTCTAGTCCTGCCTTGCGCTGGTCCGCCGGACATATAGGTAGAGGGGCCCACAGTGATCACGTTGATAATCTCTGGACCTCCTTAGTCTATTCCTGCACCCTTCATCCAGGCTGGTGAAGATGGACGCTCGTGATCGATTTACGACACATGTAACATGCCGCAAACCATAATTAGGGTTTTATGTTGGTCGCCCGCATGCTACTTCGGCCGGAAAAATTTGCAAGCTATGATCTTCGTATGGAGAGGCTGACCACATGGGACCCACATTGGGCCGGTGGTGAATACGGTGATACCTGACCGACGGCCATAGGCCTGATCTAAGTCATCCAAACATGCAAGTGAAGTTGGATGGTCGTGATCAATTTGGATTTTCACGGTTTCTTAAAGCATCACGCCAGCCATGTTTGGGCAATCGTTTATTGCTCCATGACTTGTTCGTGAGAGAACCGATCAGGTAGGTGGAAAGTGGGCCCGCCAATGCGTGTACCAACACTTCACCGATCGATCGCGGGGCGATCCAAGCCGTCCAACCGTACTTGCGAAGTTGGACGGTCGCGACCTCTTTGGGACTGTTTTTGGACAGTCCTGCGCATGTTAACCACTCTACACCTGTTCGACCATCCCTCTTCAAGGCTGGCGTTTGGTGACTATTTGGGGGCAAGGCATGCGTTCGACCAGCCAGGACATAACCGGGCCCGCTGGTGGTCATTGTGATGGTAGCCTGCTCTTGCTGAGGATCGTCTAGGCTGGTTAAATCATGCGGTTAACCTGCGTGGTCGTGATTATTTCTAAGACTAGCACGGGCAGTCCAGATTTATGCTCAACCGGGCTAGTATAACACGTCAGGAGAAATGCTCAACCGGGCTAGTATAACACAACAGGAGACTTTGCTCAATCGGGCTAGTATAACACACCGAGAGATATCCTGTACGGGTATTTCGTTCATGCCTTACTATTGACACTTGGAGGTTCGTGTTACTCTGTTAGGAGCAATACTCAGTCGTCATGTCGCACCAATAGTGAGGGTTCCCAGAAACAACACATGAAATACAAGGCTAATAAAACATTAATTAATAATGCTAAATTCACAGAATACTGGGATTGTTGCCACATGCTCCATTCTAGGTGAATTAGTAAATTGGAGAAGTATTCATCACTTATTATTGGCTTTATCCTTTGCAGGATGTCAGCGTATAATTTTGGCTTTTTATAATTTTAGCCTTAAATGAAAATCCACCATCAACATTAAGTCCCCTGCCTAGCACATAATGGTTACAACATTGTGGGGTAGGAATGAGATGGTGACAAATTTGTATACAGAAATGACCAAACTAAAGTAAATATACATTTACCGCATAGATAGATATCGCCAGGTGCTGTCAGGAGTCAAACCTGATTAGGGTTGTGAAGGAAGCAGCACTTGGTCAGGCGTTAAGACCTTATTCATCGGATAAGCTCTGCTTTAGCTGATCCGGTCTTCCTTTAGGGTTTTCTTCAATATGTTTGCGGGGTTTAAAACTGCCATTCGTCAATAGGTTTTTCTTGCAGAAACTCTATCCCTTCAACATGTTGAACAACAACGGGTCATCTTCTTCGTAACACCCAGGATCTTCTGCTAAACGCGCACGCCCATTTGAGGTTCAGGATGAACAAATTTGCAATAAATCCCATGTTCGTACTCGTCGAGTTAAGAAGACCGTATCAGTTCGTTCTCCCCCTTTTTTACAGAGACGCCCATGTGTGACAGTGGTCGATGATGATGATTTAACCAGTCCTCTTCCTTCAAATTCAAAAACACCTACCCCTACGGATCTCGATGATGCTGATCTAGGTATCTCGTCTTACAAATATCCCAACGCAGGTCTTCCATTCGATATTCACATGAAATGTATGTCTTCCAGCTGTCGAACCATCGGAGGATTCTTGGTGCGGAAGGAGTTTGTGCCTTTATACACAAAAGTGTGGAATAAGTATGGCTATATTGCAACCAGGAATGTAGTTCAATATTGTGCATCTGCTTTGGTTACCACGGTAAACTGCCTTCTCCCTCTGATTGCCGAGATGGAAGGTATCTCCATATATAACGTTGCCGAATCAAAATTTGAAGAGTGGGAGAACATGGTGTCTACCTGTGAATCAATGGAATTCAATGTGGGTTTGCTGCGACAGCGTCTTGACATCATCAAAGTTGATCGAGCCGGCATCCTTGCGAACGTAGTTCCTGCTGCGAATGCTATCTTGGAAGAAGAAAAGGCTCTGGCCGCCGAATCGGAGAAGGTGGAGCAGCCAGTACAGAAATTGAAGAATAGGACAGAGAGATATCAAGCTAGGTTGAAGGTGATGCTCTCAAGGAACTATAATCTGCTAGATGGCCTCTTCTAAGCCGCATTCAGATGTATTCTCTTACTGTTAATGACGTTCATGTCAAGAAGATTTTTGAACATCTTTGTGAAATAAATTGCATTGGTTTTTGATTTGTGAAATGGGTTTTTCATTAATGGGTTTCTGAATAAATTGATAACTCAAACGTGTAATGAAAATAAATGCCTGTATTGTCGTGTCATGAGACAAAAGTGGACAATGATCAAACATGATATTCCTTGAGCCATTTTATATTGATGATTGCGTCTAACTTTCCCCCGTCCACCTTGATGATCTTGTAGTAGCCGGTACTGTAAGCCTTAGTGATTGCATAAATACCTTCCCATTTCTGTGAGAATTTTGGTGCAGACATGTCTTGCTGGATGTGCTTGGCCGTCTTCAAGACCAAATCTCCCACTTTGAAAACACGTGGTTTCACAGTTTTTTTATATGCCCTGGAAATTCTATTCATGTACACCTGAGTGCGTTCCTCTGTTTTGCTTCTTCTGAAATCCAGAGTGTCTAACTCAGCTACTATGGAGTTAGATGCTTTAGCCTCGTTCCAGTGGATCCCGCTTGCTGCTGCAATCCTGGCTGATGAGATTTTGATCTCTGCTGGGAGGATTGCATCCGCACCGTAAACAAGTGAGTATGGAGAAACTCCAATGGAGCTTCTGGGTGACGTCCGGTATGCCCATAGTGCCATCGGTAACTGGTCATGCCATTCTCCAGGGTTGTCATGTACTGTTCGACTAAGAGTCCGGATCAATGTCTTGTTGGTACTCTCAGCTTATCCGTTTCCTTGAGGATAGTAGATAGTGGAGAAGACATGTTTAATTCCATATTCTTCAAGTAACCCTCACACCTGTTTGTTGACGAAGGGAGTGCCGTTATCAGTGATAATATGCTTAGGAATACCAAAAAGACAAATTATATACTCTTTAATGAAAGCCGCAATTGTTGCTCCTGTAGTTCCTCGCAGAGGAATGACCTCTACCTATTTAGTGAAGTATTCTGTCGCAGTTATGATATACTCGTGCTGCTTTGATGACGGCAGATTGATTTTCCCAATAATGTACAATCCCCAACTATAAAATGGTCATGGAATGCTTATCGAGTGTAAAGGGGTGGAAGGCGCGTGAACAAGGTTCCCATGGATTTGACATCTGTGGCAGCTTTGAACAAAATTGGTTGCGTCATCCTCCATGGTCGACCAATAATATTTCTCGTGTATCTAGAAAAACAGTTTCCTCTTCCCTTGATGTTCCCCTTCGTGCATTTCATTTAGCATAACCGGGATTTATACCCCAGCCAGGCACCGCAACAGATCACCTTCGAAGCTCTTGCGATACAGGATCCCTTCGTGAAACACGAACCACTTGGCCTTTTGCTTCATCTTGACGACATCCTTTTGGATAGAAGGAGTTTCCCCATCGCGGAGATAGCTAATGTACGGCTCTCTCCAGTTCCCAGTGTGTCTCACACTAAAAACCTCCAATTGGTGTGGTGGCGCTTGAAAATTCGAGCAGGACTTCTGAAGTAGTCGGTATTGGGTCTCCATCTCTGGACAGTAATAGCCCAGGCGTTGAAGTCGTCGATAAAGCGTTACTACCAGTAATTGTCCACAAATTTCGTTGTGAACGCGGTTAAGATGCAGCTGTGCTTCATCATCCCCCAGACATCTTGATAGGGAACCATCCGGTTTTCGATGATATAGCATACCATGAAGCATGAAGAAGTTTTGCAGGGTTTTGAGACTGACCTTTCCTTGGGAAAGTGAGTTGCTGAGCTCCTGAATGATCGGAGTTCGCCAATCGCAAATCTCGGTGTTTTTGTGTTGTGATAGTCATGTTGATTCTACGGTTCTCCTCTTTACTGTCATGGTTTTCTCTAAACCTTCGAACTTCAATTTGGACGCCAACGTTGCTAGACAATCGGCGTGTTTGTTGTTGCTGCGACCAACGTGGGTTATGGTTGCGTCAGCAAAGTATTTTAGTAACCTTTGTGCTTCTGATCGGTATGGACCTAGCGTTACTTCCTTCAGTGCATATACTCCATTCATCTGATTCACCAGTAACTTGGAGTCACCTCTTATCTCCAGACGCGTGACTCCTGCTTGCTTGGCTATTGACATCCCTATGAGGAAGGCTTCATACTCTGCTGAGTTGTTGGTACATTGGAAGTCCAGCTTGAAGGAGTGCGAGAATACTTCCCCAGTTGGAGATACTAAGACTATGCCTGCTCCTCCAGTGTTACTGCTAGGAGTGGCGGATCCGTCAAAATACAACAACCACACTTCTTCTTCGACAACAGAGATGTATGGAAATTATCCAGGAATATCCTCGTGTAATCCCGTAGGGCCTTCCCCAGGGAATGCTGCTAGTAAGTCTGCGACTGCTTGCCCCTTGATAGCTCTAGGTGATGAACACGTTATGTCTAACTCTGACATTTGGAGAAGCCACTTCGCCGTCCTTCCCATCAGGACCGATTTCGAAAGTAAGAACTTCGCAGGGTCAGATTTAGATATGAGTACCAACTTGTTGGACAACAGGTAATGTCTGAACTTCTGAATGGAATTGATTATAGCTAAACATACTTTCTCCGCCTTGGGATATCTGAGTTCAGCATCTCTTAATATTCGACTGAAGTAGTATATGAGACGTTCGATTCCCTCATCGTCTTCTTGGGCGAGCAAGGCCCCGACGACGGTGTCACTGAAGGCAGTGTAGAGACAAAGCGGCTTCCCTTGGACGGGAGACTTAATGATGGCTGGAGATGACAATATTCATTGAATCTTCCGGAACGCTTCCTGTTGAGATGCGGTCCAAACGAAGCTTTCTCCCTTCTTCAGCAAGGGGGTGAATGAGGAAACAAGTTGGGCAAGGCCAGGTATAAAACGTCGAATGTAATTCACCTTGCTCATGAAGCTTTGGAGTTCCTTCACAGTTTGTGGTGGCGGCATCGTGAGGATGGATTGAGTCTTGGACGGGTCCACCTTGATCCCTTTTGCAGTCACTTGGAATCCCATAAATTTTCCTGAAGAGACACCGAAAACGCATTTCAAAGGATTCATCTTCAATTTTTATTCACGACACCTCTCTAACACTTGTCGTAAGACTCCTGTGTGGTCTGATCGAGCTATTGACTTGACCAAAATATCATCTACGTAGTCTTCTACTTGTTTATGCATCATGTCATGGAAGATTTCCGTCATAGAACGTTGATACGTTGCACCGACGTTCTTTAAACCGAACGGCATAACAGTATAGTATAAATTTCCAAGAGGTGTTCGAAAGGCTGTCTTACTTGCATCGTGCTCATACATCCTTATCTGATTGTAGCCATTGTAACCGTCCATGAAGGAGAACATGCCGTATCCACTGGTGGCATCCACTAACATGTCGATGTTGATGATTCTGATGATGATTCAATCATGATTCAGAGACTTATTTATATTTCTGGAATTTTAGACACCATAATCCCATGAAGTGTGACAGTTGATGGAATCAAGGAGTGGGAAAGTGGAGATCTTGTTTGAAACCAGTTGCTCAACATGTGGATACTTGGTCGATTTTCCACCCACTACCTCGTGAATTCCTTCAACTGAATGCACGACTTTCTCACATTCCATCGTGTGTTTGAACACACGTGCCGTAGACCGCCAGACCAAAACCCTAAGTGATATCCCCCCAAGTGACACGATTGACGTCTCGTGGTTTGTTAGTCAATTGATGACTTCGTGGTTTGATGGGACGATGAGTCCATGTAGTTGCTGAGTGTCGAACATGATGTTCTGAAACTCATGAATTAAACATGTCATGAGACAGAGGTATAATTCTTATGATGAAGTGAGCAAGTATTGCTCATTCGATGGATCGTTGAATATTGATTGTTGAACCAATATTCCTTGGTTTGAGCAAATATTTATCATCTGAGCAAGTGTTGCTCATGTGATGATTTGTTGAATATTTGATCATCTGAGCATGTGTTGCTCATCTGATGGATTATTGGCAGCGCACCAAAAATATTAATTAGAATACTGGTCGTTGAACTGAGCATAATTAATAAAATTAATGACCACGAGGCCGTCGTAAAATTATTAAGGTTGGAATTTGGAATGATGATCTTTGGATTTAGAAACCCTAATTTGATCAATTGATGATTAATTCATGGTTCGTCAGAAGTTTAACCATAGGACGAAGGAGGGAGTGACTATATGGGACCATGTATCAACCATGTAGTGTCCATATGCTCACGTGAGAAAATACGAAGAACTCATGAAGAGTTGATGATTTGTTGGTGGAAGAATGATTAAATGCTGGCTTAATCATTTATTCAAAAATGCTCGTCTGAGCCTTAGGTGAGAAAACCTAATTAATTATGACGAGGCGAGGGACCGACCATGGAGTCATGAAACCGTCCCTGGGTTATCACGTGACCGCCTGATGATCACTTCATGAAAATCCAAAGTCTTTGGAAGAGTTTTGGACCTAATACGAGCAACTGTGCAAATTAGGTCAAAACTGTGAAAAGTGATGGGACCGGCTTCCGTGAGCCAAAGAGCCAATCTTGGTCGGTCAAGATAGCGTGCTCGTGTCCCCAAGGCGTCCACGTCTCAGTCCTGAGAATTTTTATATTTTCTGGCGTGCAATTGAGCATCCATTCGAGAAAATATGCCAAAATTAGGGTTTCGACGAAACTGAGGAAAACATCATGAGATGATGAAAAATAATTATAAAATAAGGAATGAGGAGGCGTGGGACCGCCGTGGTCAAGGCATGGTCGTCCGATCGTGATCACGGTCCCGTGGTGCCTTTTCCTTAATTTTATAATATTTTGATGATTTTATGAAAAATTCATGAATTTTGAGAAATTTGATGAATTTAGGGAGTTTCCATGAATTGAAGGAGTTTTCATGAGTTCATGGAAGCAAAATATTAAAATATTAAAAAGACGGGTGTGTGGGATCATGGAGGCATGGCCAGCCGGCTATGGACCGGTCCCACGAGTTTTTCATAATTTTTTTAAATAATTTTAGGTATTTTTGATGATTTGAGGGAATTTTTCCTAATTTGAGAGAAATACCATAAAATAAAGGAATTTGATGAATTCAACGAAAAATAGGATAAATAATAATAAAATAATAAATCAAAGGGCGTGTGGGACCGGCTAGGGCATGGCCGGCCGGCTAGTGGCCTGGTCCCACAAGCTTTCATAATTTTATTTTATTATTATTATATGATGATTTGTGCAAAAAATACCATGAAATCAAGGAGTTTTTTCATGAAATTAGAGAAATAATAATAATAATAATAAAATAATAAGGAACCGTGGGGTGTGGGGCCGGCTGGGACCAAGGCATGGCCGGTTAGCCAATGGTCACGCCCCACACTCCTTTCCTTAATTTTATATTATTTGTTATGGATTTATGGAAGTACCATGAAACCGAGGAGCTTCCTCGAGAGGAAGGAGATTTGATCAGATGAGAGAATTTTCATCAAATCATGGAAAATAATAAAAATGTATTAAAAATATAAAACTGACGTGGAACTGACAACGACACGGTTGGTAGGTCGTGTGTCCGTGTTCCCATCACCTTGGTCAATATTTTTAATTATTTATTATTTTCTTCCCTATTTTGCATAGGTTCATCGTTTCGTTGTATTTTGAAATACTCGTTCGTGCGGTGACTATTAGTGTATCGTCGTTGAATACACTTTCACCATTTGAATCGGGGCTTACTTAGAGGTAGCTCAGACGCCCGGTTGTTGATTATTTATTACTAATTATGGAATTCAGTGGAGAATAATTCACAAAACTGAGTAATAAGATGTTTATTATTAATTCATAGGATCAGCTGAGGATTCGACTACGAATCAGAATAATAAAGTGAGCATTACCATTCCATGGGATCGTAGATTCGACCATAGAATCAGAGTAATTAAGATTTATCTATTACCATTTATGAGACCAGTTGTGGATTCGATCATGAAATCGGAGTAATGAGATAATATAGTTATTGCTATTCTATGAGATCAAGCCGTGGATTCGATCATAAAATCAGAACAATTGGTTGTTGCCATTCTGTGGGACCAGTTGCAGATTCAACCATGGAATAACAACAATTGTTATTGCCATTCCATGGGACCAGTCGTGGATTCGACCATGGAATAAGATCAATTGTTATTGGCATTCCATGGGACCAGTCGTGGATTCGACCATGGAATTGGAGCAATTTTTATTGCCATTCCATGGTACCATTCGTGGATTCGACCATGGAATAGGAGCAATTGTTATTGCCATTCCATGGGACCAGTCGTGGATTCGACCATGGAATAGGAGCAATTGTAATTAGGAATAATTAACTTTGTGGCTCTATACTATCAGAGCAAGCTTTCTAGGAGCATTGATTATCCCGATATGAGCTTGTCGGTAAGTCATATCCTTTATATAGTCAGGGAAAACTCGTTGTCTGTTCCTGAAGACGTTATCGCTCTATACTAGCAGAGCAAGCTGTCTAGGAGCCGTCCATCTCGTGATACTATATATAAATAATCACTGAAAGTATTCAATATTCATGAGATATGCCGTTGTCCAGTCGTGAGAATACATATCTACATGTACTCTGAGAGAAAGTACTCTCCGTTGAGAATTCGATGAGAGACCCGTGTCTCGATACTCACGTCTGATTGCTGGATCAGAGCTTTGTATAATTATGAGTTTATAATTTTAGCCCTTGTCGAAAATCCGCCATCTACAAATAGATAGACTTTTGAGTGATAGATAAGTTCAAGTCTTCACATACCTTTTTATCGAGAAGTTCCACCGGTTCCTTGAGTAGTTCTTCTTTTTGTATGTTGAATCGCCATGAAGTCCTTGAGCTCAGCTACACTTTCTATCCT
Source organism: Papaver somniferum (assembly GCF_003573695.1). Taxonomy (NCBI): domain Eukaryota; kingdom Viridiplantae; phylum Streptophyta; class Magnoliopsida; order Ranunculales; family Papaveraceae; genus Papaver; species Papaver somniferum. The sequence continues at coordinate 23,476,664 of NC_039362.1, forward strand.
AGTCTGAGACTTAGCTATAATAGACTATAAATCAAAACTTATAGTTTTGACCACTAACATTGACAAACATGCTTGAGATAGCAACGCATGCGAGTTCGACCGAGCAATGCTCTAACAATCTCCCCCTTTGTCAATTTTAGTGACGAAATTATCAATACATATGGAATACAAAAAAGATAAAGAAACTTGAGTATCTCCTATTCCACATGTCTAATCTTCAACGTTCCTCGAAATCTTCGTCACTTCCAAGTACTCCAATGATCCCAAAGGTTGTAAGTTTAGCATCACCGTTGTTGAAGATCCGTAGCTATAACAATGAGAAAACATAATTCTCGATCATTTTTATACAGTGTCATAGTATTATTACACAGTATAAAAGTTCAATTATATCACAACTTCAATAATAATACTATAGTGATATGTATCACTCCCCCTTAGTCAATACTCCATCTCACATGGAAAACACTCCCCCTTACATAATGATCCGAAAACCATATGTATTTTTAGTGTGAATTACATATTAATTCTCCAACTTTTTGTCAATAAAATTGGCAAAGGTACAAGAACGGGATCATAATGAAATTTCCGAAAGAGACATTTCATGACTAAAGGAAAAAATACATACCGTCTAATTTAGATGCAATCATAAAGCCGAAGCTAAATGCATTCATAACCCCTCTAAAATTCCACAGCCGCACACCCCTCAAGATATGACCATTAAGCACAAGTTCAAAAGAACTGTCCCCCATTTGATGTCATTCCCGAAAGAACAACAAGAGCGACCTTAATTTCGAAAGAAAATAAGGATTTTGAAACAAAAATGACACTAACAAGTCAAAAAAAAAGAACAACTCTACAGAAACTGAACTAGAGTAAATATATTGGAGTTTCAAACTCAATTTCCCAAAAGATAGAGATAAGCATATGGGCAAGAGTTATAGAAACATTTTAATGAACCTAAACAACACCAATAGACTGTCGCAAGTGTTGAAACGTAGCAGTGTCTAATGGTTTGGTAAGAATATCAGCCACTTGTTGTTCGGAAGGCACAAATTCCACTTTTGATTCCATTTTCATAGAGATCACGAATAAAATGGTACCTTATGTCAATGTGCTTTGTTCTTGAGTGCTCAACGGGATTCTCAGTGATTTGAATCGCACTAGAGTTATCACAAAAGATCTTCATTATTCAAGTATCGACTCCATAATCAGCTAGCATTTGTTTAATCCATAAGAGTTGAGTACAACATGATCCAGCAGCAATATATTCTGCCTCACATGTAGACAGGGATTGAGTATTTTGCTTCTTGGTATACCAAACTACGAGATTTAGTCCTACATAGTAGAAACCCCCTGATGTACTTTTTCTGTCTTCTACACATCCTGCCCAATCAGCATATGAATAAGCAGATAGATCAGTGTTAGTATCAAAAGTATAAGATAAACAATACCCAACAATGTGATTTATATATCGAATGATCCTTTTTGCAGCTTCAAGATGAGATTCCTTTGGATTCTCCTGAAACCTGGCACAACAACCAACACTGAAAGAAATATCAGGTCTAGTGGCTGTAAGATACAAAAGGCTACCAATAATAGATCGATACAACTTTTGATCCACTTTTGCTCCTTTCTCATTTCTATGTAGTTTACCAATAGTGGGCATATGTGTCAATTTTGGAGAAGACTTATCCAGGCCGAACCTTGTCACAAAGTCTCGAGCATACTTCTCTTGGCATAAGTAGATTCCATCCTTATGTTTTTGAATTTGTAATCCTGAGAAGAATTTTAATTCACCAACACTGTGTCATGTACTTGTGTACGATGACAAGGTTGGGGATAAATTTGAGGATAAACCTCTCTCAATTCCGAAGAATCGAGCCTATGAGTTCAAAAGATCACAGCCAAGAACAAAGTTCTGATTAATAATTTTCTTAATGTTTCATTACAAAGACTCTCTGACTTATAAAGCTAGGGTTCCTTCCATATATCTACGACAACTACAGGCCCACATGTGTACATCTAAGCCACACACTATAATTGATAATAACTAATAATAAGCTAAGGGCTACTGACTATTATACTAACACCTCCATTGAGTAAGATAGGGGCACTCCTCTCGCTTACCAGATACATGACATTCCACTCCCCTTGAAAACATCCTTGTCCTCAAGGATGCGAGTGGAATGAATCATCGTGAGAGTTGGATAGTCATCACTGTCAGCACAGTCTAGAGAAAAGCACGAGTAAACAGTAAGTATCCTGTGGTGCAGTAGAAAATTTTCTTCCAACGGGTAGGCAGTATAATGATTGTTGCTTGCTTTAAGATGCAGCAGAAGCCCAGTATCCAGAACACCAGTAAATATTCTTGTTAGGACCTTATATGTTGTAGTACCAAGCCCATCAATCATATAATGTAGTCCCTGTGACCTGCAATGCACACACTTGGTCGCAACTTTTCCCTCGGAACGAGCCAATGAACTGGACTCCTTTAAGCTGATTACATTTCCATGATAGACTGGTCCAGGTTTTACACAATTCTCTGCTTGGTATGCACTCATATAAACACCTTTTCCCCCATTAGTCTTGACCTTGTACAAATCGAGATGATGCAGATGGTTCACCAATTCTTCAGCTTTCACCATTGGACAAAGAATTAAGATTTCGGATAAAATCCAGTTTAGCTGTACGCAAGCAAACTCCGCATCAACATTTTCTACTAAGTCTCTCCGCAAGAAGACCCACAACAAGGAATCCAATAACAGTAGCAAAGTTGGATTTTCCAAGCATCATGAGAATGGCTGCAAGCGGGTTATGCATTGCATCATCAAAGAACACATTGCTTCGAAAAGTCCAAGTTTTGTAAAAGCCGAAAATTGAGAATTGAATTGACATCTGGACATTTCACACACTCCATAAGCTAGGTGGAATCAATCGAAATTTCCACCTCAAGTATCCTACCAACAACCACACCTGTAGGAATTGAATTACCTTGAGTATGAGCTGATTTTCCGCCATCCACATGAGAACTGAAATCGTCCAACTTACATTTGCAGCACTCACCAGACCCGTAGAACAAAATTTGTATTTCCATCTTAAGAAGTCCGCTAACTTTGACACAATTGGAGCATCTGTAACAGTGAGCTGAAGTTGTATTATCTTCTTCCTCCTACAGGACTCGAACTTGGTAAAGCCTGTCGTTGTTCGACTCATCATATGCCACCGTTGTTTAAAGAAAAAAGGGTTGTGTTGAACAAAATAATAGGAGTGAATACCATCCGTGTCTGGGTTTAGATATACACTTGTGGAAACCAAAAGAAGAATCACCAGCAGATAGTTAAACCCCTTCGAAAAAACCTATAGCTCATGAGTATCATCAAGACAACCACATGCCATCCTTAATAACTTAACCAAGAGAACGTCTGTAGCAGTAGGCAAGTGTGTATTCCTTTCACCGGCATTCAAACTCCACACTACCCTACTCATGAATTGTAGCAATAAGTGGTTCCTTCCCAAGCTAGTATCAGAAACAATAGAATCAGGGAATCCCAATAATGCCATGAAAAACAACATAAAACCATAATCAGTACCTTGCTGCAACATTTTTGTACACCACTTGCAAGTCTCACGACTGTCACGATTTTCAACAAACAAAAATGCATTTGAAGACCCAAGCTTTAGAATTAGTTTACCATTGTATGCATCCGTCAAAATTGACCCAATAAGAACAGTCACCCAAGGAGTATTTGTATTAATAACAAATTCATAAGCATCAGCAAAATAAAAAGGAAAATACTCCTTAACACAATCTAGCACCTTGCCACGATCGTATATCCAACCAGCAGAATCTCTTCCACAACCAAATTTACAAGCTACAGTCTCAGGTATATTCACAAACAATTCTTGTGCCTCCTTGTGGATGGGGAAAAACGGGTCGCCGGTTTTTTTGGGAAGTGAAGAGTCGAGCGTGCTGTCGAGACTCCTCAGCCGGGAAAAATGTTAATCCTCACACAGATGCACCGCTGCAAAGGGGGTGCTTAGATTCTGGAAATCAGTCTGTATGACTCCAGTCTAAACCAAGACAATGGCCGTTCCAGAGTCAATTCGGTCGCAAAGAGGGAGATGGGTTGATCTGTAGGAGGGAAGCTGAGAATTGTGTGGAATCAGTAATGATCGAGGATTGTGGGTGTGTTGAAGGTTTCTGCAATATTGGTGAACTGTTGAGTTCAAATGAGTTCTGGATGATTGATGAATTCTTGAGAGAAGTTACTCGAGAAATTCTGTGTGGATGATTACTGATGTTGTAATTCTTGTTCCTCAATCATGAATTCAGAGACTTATTTATATTGCAAGAATGACGAACCACTGATCCCTGTAAGTGTGACGGTTTCTTGAGTGAAAGAGTGGGAAAGTGGGAGATCATGGTAAAGTCAGTTCCACATCGTGTGGAGACTTCTGATCGTGCACCCACTACTTTACTAACTCCTTCAACCGTTTACACAACTTACGCACATTTATCGTTGTGGATGAATCCACGTGCCGTAGACCTCCAAACCAAAACCCTAAGTGATATCCCCCCATTTGTGACATGATTGATGTCTCACAAGTCGTGGAGTCTACATGGTAGACGTGTTTTTATTAGTCAATTGTCTACTGATTAGACAATGAGTCTAAGTTTTGGTGAATCGAGCGTGAATGCTCAGCGATTCATAGGTCGAACATGTAGTTCTCTGGAAAGATGTCAGTAATGTTGATTCATTGATGAATTACTGACTAGTTGAGCGATTGAGCAAGTATTGCTCAATTCTGCGAATTACTGAATATTGAGGATTTGATGAGCAACTGAGCAAGTATTGCTTAATTCGACAAATTATGATGAATTGTTGAATATTGGTCAATATCGACAATCGAGCAAGTATTGCTCAATTTAGTGAATTATTTACTGGTGGTGTGACCCAGTAAAATATTAATTAAAATATTGGTAGATTACCGAATATTGCATAATTAATTTAGATGTCGATTGCTGGATCAACATAAATTCATTAGTGTTTGAAATTGCTCAGAATGATGGTTTCACAGAGCATTTGTTCAAAAACCTAATTTTTGATCAATTCTCCATCAATTGGCGAATTGCTGAAAAATTGATCATGAGTGATGAGGACCGACCACATGGGATGAGGAACGTCCATGTGGTTCCCAGTGTTCAAGTGAGCACGCACCAGGGTTCTCAGTTTGAGAGTTGGTGAAAATGATGATTAAATGGTGGATTCACCATTTACTGAAAATATTGTTGGGTTCGGCATTAGGTGTAAAACCTAGGTATGAGAGATGGGGACCGACCAAGAGGGCATGGGACCAGCTCTTGGTGGTCACGTGACCAATTGTTGTTCGTTTGGAGGATTCTCCAGTTGGTTGGAGAGAGTTCGGGCCCAGTATGAGCAATTGAGCAAATTAGGTCAGAATTGCGAAAACGTGTGGGACCGGCTTCATGCAAGTCCTAGGAACGACCTGGTCGGTCATGGAGGCATGCACGTGTTGCCATGATGTCCGTGTCTCCATACTCAGAGTTTCAGTATTTTCTGATGCGTGTTTGAGCAATATCATGAATTTTCAGAAGAGTTTCATCTTGACTGAGAATTCTCGATTTTTTGGTGGAATGAGCATGTATGCTCAATTCATCAATATTTTGAAAATATTAAAATAAAAGTGTTTTAATATTTGAAATTGTCGTGAGAGGCTATCCAGTCGTATGACCATGTTGGCTTTTGGTTTTTCGTGATTTGAGCAATATTTGAGAAAATAAGGAGAAATCATGAATTTTGCTCAAACTCAGGAGTTTGATGAATTGAGGGAAATAACAATTATGATAAATTAGGGATTGCAAGGTGTGGGACCGACCATGGCTAGGGTATGGCCGGCCGGGCATGTTGCCCGGTCCCGCACACCTTTCCCTATTTTATTGTTATTTTTCATGAAACCTTGAAGTTATGGAGAGTCCTTGAATATATGGAGAATCCTTGAAGATATGGAGAATCCATGAGTTTTTTTGTTGAAACAAGGAGTTTTGTGAGATTAGGGATAATAATTATAAAAAGCTAAGGATTGTGAGGTACGGGACTGACACGGCTTGGGCATGGCCGGCCGGCTGGGTTACTCGGTCCCACATATCTCTTCTTATTTTATAATTTTATTTGGTGAATCCACCAAGTTATGGAGAATTCACGAGTTTTGCACAAATTAGGAATTTTGCCAAGATGGAGAAGTCTTCATGAATTTATGAAAACAATGCAGGATTTTTTTTTTTTTATGAATTTATGAATTTAGGAAAAATAATGGAGCAAGCATGCGGCCGGCCGGCCGGTGGGCCCGACCCATGGGCGCTTCTCCTGTTTTGTGTAGGATTCCCCATTGTTTCACATTTTTGGATGCTCGTTCGTGCATCCGGGTGCTCAGTCGTGCATCATTGTCGAGTACACTTGGACCATTTTTGTGGGGCTTACTCAGTGATGGTCCAGATGCCCAGTTGTTGAGTATTTATTACTAATTTATGAAATTCAGTGGAGAATAATCCATGAAACTGAGTAATAAAAATGAATAGTTGTTCATTATTAATTCATAGGATCAGCTGTGGATTCGACTACGAATTCAGAATAATAAAACAAGCATTACCATCCCATGGGATCGTGGATTCGACCATAAAATCGGAGTAGATAAGATTTATCTATTACCATTTCCTGAGACCACTTGTGGATTCGATCATGAAATCAGAGTAATACAGTTGTTTTATTGCTATTCTATGAGATCAAGCGTGGATTCGATCATAAAATTAGAGCAATTGTTATTGCCATTCCATGGGATCAGGCCGGTGGATTCGACCGTAGAATAGGAGCAAATTGTTATTACCATTCCATGGGATCAGGCCATGGATTCGACCATGGAATAGGAGCAATAATAGATTATTCTGGGAATTCAGTGGTGAATGTCACGGCAGAAGTAATCTATTTCAGAAAAGCTATTAGCCAGTTAAAGCGTCACATCTATTCTGAATGGTGCATAGTCAGGGAGTCACGGTGTTGTTTACGACCTGAAGGCGTTAGTGCTCTCAATCTACGGAGAACCGCCAGAATCTATGCACAATCTCTCCACATAATCAGGGAACGGTGAAGTGTCACCGATGTTCTGAAGGCGTCCGCCGCCAAACTATTCTTCTATGTGGAGGTGGATCTCTCTCCCGCAGTCAGGGAACAATGAGTATCACCGACGTCCTGAAGGCGTTAAGTTCTCAATCTACGGAGAACCGCCCAAATATGTTATTCTGCATAGAGGTCACGATGAAGTGCCGGGAATCGAACGCTCAGCTAGTGGAGGCTTTTCGAAAACATATTCATCATGGATTCGTAAAATATGAATCGTTGCATGCCTGAAAGCCGTCTCGAAAACATGCCTCATGATTTTACGGTTTTGCCCTTTGTTGAAAATCCACTATCTACATTAAGTCCCTTGCTTAGTGGGGAATAGTCATGTTCCGCAGTATGCATTAAATGGTGATTTTCAGTTGACGAGATCAGTGGTTGAACTCAGTCTACAAAGGTAGTTTCAGAATCCTCAATTTACCCCAATGATGTCATGTACGAGTAAATGCGCGGATGAGGACTCTGATAGTAAGGTAGAGTGTCATCTCATGAGCGTGGAGAGATGATGCACTACTGATTTGGGTGTTTGGAAGCTTAGTTATGGTCGGTTTAGGATTTGCGGGCCCGAGCCCAAAAAGGAAACCCATGTTTTATTAGGTTTTTGGAATAAATTTGATATAAAAGGAAATAACCCTAAAATATATTTTGTTTTTTGGTCGACCAAGCTTCATCACCTCACGCGAGTAGCAGCACCAGGGAAGGGGAAAATTTTTCACGACCGCCCGGCACCGCCGCCGTCCGACAGGATTCCGTCCGACGCCGACATGCAAGTCTGTGCATTTTTTTTGTTGTTGTTCGTTCTATGATTTGTGAGTTGTTCATAAAACAAAAATCTCATGGTTGCATGCGTGCGTAGGATTTATGAAGGATTTTTAGAAAACGTATGTATATGCCCATTTGTTCGTTAGTTGAAGGAACGAGCAAAAATCCCTAATATGAAAGAGATATATAAATTTTTGAATAGACATGGTCTAGTTGCAGTAGCAAAAGTTTTGTTTATTAGGTTTCATAAAGACCCAAGTTTGTTTTTGAAGCATGAATTTCGTAAATACTTTTGAGAACGTAGGTTTGTTCGTAAAAGTAATAAATAATAATCCTTAGAGTTAAAGGAATTTTTAAAAAGACCTGGAGTTCATGATGAAAATTTGTTTGATAACTCTCGAAATTTACAAAAAAATATAAGAGACCCTCGTTTCACAGACAAATGCTCGATTGAGCAAAAAAGTTTTTTTTTTTTTTTTACGTGAGTTATCAATTCACAATTTTTTTTTTAAAATATGCGTGAGTTATTCACGTCTTATTAAATAGAAACTGAGTTTTGAAAACACACAATTTATGAATTGGTGAATTCACAGTGTATGTGTGAATTCAGTGATTCATAGCGTATGTACGCGTAAAAATCAGCGAGTGCTCTCACATAGAGGGTTATGTAAATTATTCATAGTTTCTCGAAAAGTCAGTGTTGACTCTTGAATAATATGTTTTATGCTCGACTTTGCAGGTTTGAAAGAACGAGCAAGTTTTGTGGTTTTAAGCTGTTATCACTAAGTTCGTGAAATCGTAAATAGGTAAGAGTTGAGGATTACCATTTTTGTAGACGTCGATATGAGAATCATAATTGTATTGTCGCTTCAATTATGTTGATGAAATTTTTGTATGGATGTCACAACGACTTTGCGAAAATGGCTCAGTCCCGTAGCGCTTCTGAAGATGATGCTTCTTCGAGAGAGGATGTTTCCACAGACGCCTCTTCCAGGGGTGATGATTCCTCCAGAAATAATGATTCTGAGATTTCCAAGGAGAAAGAGGGAAGTCCCAAGACAAAGAACATTCCAATTTCTGAAGACAAATTCTTTGTGTACCTGTACAGACCTGAAAAGCGTCCCTTAGGCTCCTCATTTCGGTTGCTGATAAATCCCAGGAGCACTACTCAGAATAAATTGGTATCTCCTCAAGCAGTAATTCGGTTTTATTTGCAAGGGAAACATTTTTCGGCTTCTCATGTGGAGTTCAATCTTTCACAAAAACCTCTGATGTATTTCTCCAGATGGGCAAGACACATGCTGGGTCATAGCCGTGTGAGAATCATATTGGATAGTGCCCAGGTGACACGATCCATTCAAGTTGCTGGAGATTTAATCATTAACCATGATATACCAGGTATGGTAGCCTTTCTCTCCCGTTGGTGTGTTCCTACTCACACGTTTATATGAATAAAGGGAGAATTCACCATTACTTTAGAAGATGTAGTTGCTTTGTTGCATCTTCCAATTACTGGTAATTTCCCTGAAGAGATTTCGGCAGAGGAGAAGGAGATATCCAACATATTAGAGGCCAAGATGCACGAATTCAATGAGTCACCCGCATTCTGCTATGCTCAGTGGTTATCACATTGGTGGCCAAGAGATAGAATTCCTGAAGAACCGGTGATGGCGTTCTAACAATTGCTGCTTTCTTATGCCTGTGGATTTGCAGGGATATCTTTGAAGATTGTGGACACTTGCTGAAGCCGTTTGTGATTCTCTTTGCCATAAAAATGGCCAAAGGTGATAAAGTTCCCATTGGAAGTCTATTCTTGGGTTCATTGTTCGCCAATTTAGACTCTTTAATTATAGACTCCAGTATTTTTGATGGCTTCATGAAAGTTGAGACATATGCCAATACCATGTTCCTCCAAGCCTTGACGTGGGAGCATCTCGAGAGTTACGCCCCAATTATTTGTAGCATTTTGCAAGGACCCAAGGTCGACACTCGTCACTCCTTTCTTGAGAAAAATAATGCCAGGATCATGCGTTGGTCTAGAAAGAAACCACAATATAAAATATTCATTACTGACGTTTTGGACATTGAGTCTGAGTTCAAATTTCTCCCCTGGGTGTCGGTCCCTTCTCTCTTCTCACAATTGATCACTTTCAATACTGCTGAAGAGAATATCATGCTGAGTACTGGTGCTGGTCTGAGCGAAGGAGAGAGATCTTTTGTCTCGAGTTGTACTCCTGGTTTCTTGATATCAATAATGAATGGAGAATTCGAGGTAGAAGAATACAACATTGATAGAGAAGCTAGACAGATGGGTCTTGATTTGTGTATTCCGGGTTATCGGAAAAATAAGCCAGAGATTGAGTACCTGAAGGCTCACTTAGACTGCACACATGTGGAAGGAAACGATTATTTGTTTCCATGTGCTGTCCGAGATACTTTCGTAACCCCTGGTTACATAGACTTTTGGCGTCAAAAACTTGAGCATGTGTATCAGTTTGCAATGGATGTTCAGTCCCCAGTTCGAGAATTCCCTTCCTTTGACATGATTTCCGATCGACCCAGGCTGAGATACCTTTCCAGTGGCGACAAGAGGAAGACGTCTCCAAATGCGGCACATGTAAGTTCCTTTTTTGTGACTTTAGCCAAAGTATGACAATCACTCTTTTAATTGTATTGTTGAACTTGTGATATGATGGTCGTGCTGTGAGACCTCGAATTGATGTAAACTCTCCAAACCTTCAAGAAAGTCCTCAGGGAGGAGAAGGCATGATCAAGACATCTCATAGGATGATACCGAACAATATACAGTCCCCTGTCGCTTCTCTGATGAGTTTTTAACACTTTTCTTCATTGTTGCGAATTTCTCATCCATGTGATTAGGACCTTAAAAGAATATTGTTAATTCGTTCCAGAATTTTGCTCCATCGATTATTGATGGTTTTCGTTTTGCTCCTGGTCGAATAATTCATGGATCCAGCACTGACGTGGAAGTCGACGTAAGTATCCTCTTTTTACATTAATCATTCTAATATACTCTTGAATGAATTAGTGATGATTGCTGCTGATTTATCCAGGAGGAAATCATTGTGGATAAGCAACATGTTGATGAAGCACACTCTTCCTTGGGGCATGAGAACGTGGAGAACTCTCTAAATCCCGAAGTGAACGAAAATAGTGGAGTTACTAATGGGGATTCCGGCATTGCTGAGCCTTCACATGATTTAGAGACCCCTCTAGTAAGTGCATCTCCGAAATTTCTTCGTAGAAGTATAATATTGCTTATTTATTAATGAGTGAATGAAAATCCATGCGAGTATACAAGTAATTTTGCCGAAATACGTCGCCAGGAAATTTCAGACTTCAGCTTTTAGTAAAAACACCATAGAATCCTCGTTTGGAGTCGGATTTTCGATATCTGCATATGTATCCTCAAGCCCAGGAAATTTCCAAGATTTGTGAAAGAAGTTTTTTTGACTTTTGAGCATGTTTAGGGCCTGAAAAAGGCAAAACAGTAAACTTCTAGGAGAGTTTCAGAACTTTTTCAGATTGCATGTTGTCCTATGTTTTGGCTACATCTCCTTGATAGTTCATCCGATCGCTATGAAATTTTGACATGTTGTAGAGGACTTCCATACGAAGATAATGGTATATGATCCAACCTAAAATTCCCCTCCATTGCTCCCAGTTTGTCGTTTAACACAGGGAAGTGTAAATTTTCTTCAGCTGAGCTTGTTTGAAAACGTGTTTCATAACTTTTGCATCGTTTGTGTATGTTTTAGATGCATAATAAGGAATTTATATGATGTTAGTTCACTGGATTTCTTAATTTCATGGTTGTATTGAGTTTCCACACTTGAATCATTCTAATTCCATGTAATCTTCGCATTAGGTGCCAAATCGAAGTTGGGAATCACGGGTCCAATAATGACGGTTTGGGAAATCCTGGAGCTGTTGGCGATGAGACTCCCATCCCTGCACCTCAGGGTCATGAAGTGCTGGTTGTTGATGCCGTGGAGGTGGCGGAAACTCCAATTGTGCCTGAGATAGTGGAACCCGAACCAAGAATAACAGAAGCTTCTTCGTCTGAAGTTGTCTCTATGATTGTTGACGCTGCTCCAGTAATTGAGAAACGTATGATAGTGCATGAATATCACAATACAGGGATTGATTTTGATCCTCCATTCGGTGAGACACTCCCAAATCACACGTTAATTGGTGGATTTAGCGTTCCCACTGGGTATGTTGCTATGTACGAGAAATTGTGGAAGATATATGGCCATATTGTTGTTAAGGAAGATCCAGAGCATAGTTATTTCTTGACAAGGCAAGTAGAGAACATATTGCGTGCTATAGATGATATTCGTACCAGGGCCAGAAATACTGTGACTCGAGATGTACTCTTTGATTGGGAGTATAACTTGAAGAGTTGCGAGAGACTTGGCTTTAATTTGAAGTGGCTGCGTCAGAAGATCAATACCATCAAGGATGCAGCAGTGGGGAACATCCCTTTTACTAGTGATGTTGTGATGGAGAAAATGACCAAGATTGCTAAGCTGACCAAAAAGCTGGAGTTAGAGAGAGCGGCTTTGCAAGTCTTGGAGAATGCTGAGAAGCAGAAATCATACTTCGACGACTTCCTTTAGTTTTCTTCTGATAATCTTCGAACATTGAATTTCTGAGAGATGTGAGGTTTTATTTTGGTTTTGAATTCATGAGTGACTGCGGATTTTCTTTCGAATTTTGGATCTGATAGAGACTTTTTCTTTTAGAATGAAAAGACATTGATAAATTGTTGAATTCAAATACTGAATGCAAAAGGTATTGCAAATGTTTTGAAGAAACCAAAAGTACAGGTAAAAGAAAATCCTAAAGATAAAAAACGGTCAGGCATTTTGAGAGTTCATGTCGTAGATGCAAAACACCTTGGGATGCTGAATGGTTCATGCGTCAAAATCCTTCAGCCAATTTTCGTGAATCACTGGCACGTTTGTTTTACCTTTCAGGTCAGCCAATTTGTAGTATCCTTCTGCCACTGACTTAGCAATCATAAAAGGTCCTTCCCAGCTAGAGCTTCTCGCAGAATGAAGATTATGTTTGGCTGCCTTGAGAACTAAATATCCTTCGTGGAACCTGTTAGTCTTGGTTGCCCGTGCCTTGAATATTTTCTGCTGATTCGGAATTCCTCTTACAGTGGGATTCCATGTTGATAAAGCTTTCCAGCTCTGAGGCACATGTGGACATTCACGCAGAGGAGAGTATGCTGGATAATGCTTGTAGAACTGAGCCAGATCTTCAGCGATGAACCTTCCGATGGGGTCCTCAGTTCGGAGAGATTCCAACCATTTAGTGTAGTACTGCTGAGGCGAGACTACCCACTCATAGCATTTGATGATAGCTTGGTCATGAGTATGATTGAGTCCCCGGATAAAGGTAGCATATTTGGAAGTTTCTAATATGGAATTATGAGGGGGAATAAGACTTGCCTGCGTGCAGAATCTCCTGATTAATTCATGTGCGCTTTATTCAGGCTTTTGTGTGAGTCCTGTTAAGGCTTGGACTTTCTCCAAATGCTCGAAAGGTTGATCATCTTCCGAGTCAGAACTTTCTTCGACGGAGAATTGTGCAACTGAGGATGAAGATACCGCAACAATTCTTCCATCATGAATCCATGCTCGCCCGAGAATCATGTCATATCCCGGACACTCCTTAATTATGAGGAATTTAGTTTCTGTCCAGGTTGAATCATTTCTTATGTTGAGAATGATGTAATTGTAAGCATCCCTGGAGATTCCCTCATGGTCTCTGACTGAGATGGGAGCATGAGTTGCTTCTTGTCGAGTGATGCCAGCAGCTCTGAGGGTTTTCAAAGGGATGATGTTGACAGCAGTGCCAACGTCGACCAATACTCGCTTGAATTCATTTCCCTTGAGATAGACCATAGTGAGAAGTCCCCAGTTGTACATCTATTTGTCTGTTACTGGCGGTTCAGGGAGTGTCTCTTGAATTGTTAGTCGTTTGCACGACACAATCTGGTTCAGTGCAGCAAACATATCTTCTCTTTGGGCATTTGATAAGTACAACAACTCGCAGACATGCTCAATTAAGGATGAAACTGCTTCCTTCACTGGCTGCTCGGAGAGTGCAAACGTTCTGATTGGGAGAGGGTTTCTGTGCACTCCTTCAGTCCCCAGTTCTCCTGAATCGGCCTTCTCTTTGAAAATGCGCTTCAAACTTCTGCAATCACTTGTTGTATGACTGACATACCTATGGAAATGACAGTAGCGTGCGTTTTCCATTTGTTCCGCAGTTGGTTTCTTTTTGACAGGAGGTAGTTTGATTGCGCCATCTTGGACCCAGACTTCTAGTAGTTCGATAACTTCTTCAATGGGAAAAGGGAAGTCAGGAACTTCTTGATCATTCTGCTGGGGTTGTGTATTTCTGGTCTGGTTGTCCTTCCTTGGAGCTTTCGGAGGGTGATACGTCGGAGAAGCATTCTTATGTTGTTGTGCCTCAGCTTTTCTCTTGCTCCCTTCAGCAACATTCATGGAAGTTGAAACGTTGTACTGCTTGTTGATCAAACACCGGGAAGTACTAATTCGATTGTATTTTGATTCCTCTACTTTGATAGTTTTCGTTCTTTGTAGCAATGCGAGAGCAGTAGTCGCTGATCGCTTGGCCGCTTCATGAAGTTCTGAAAAGGTCTGAAAGCGTAGATTTTCCAGCAAATCTCTGTAAACTGGGATCATCCCATTGATTCACAAGTCCACCAATTGTTGTTCAGTAACGTTGGGATCATGACAATCCAAAGCTTGAACCCGGAACCTCTTCACATAATCATTAGGATTTTCGGCAGTCTTCTGAGCCATCCTTCCTAAGTCAGAAAGAGTAATTTGCTCAGAGACAAAGAAGTACTTCCTGTAGAAAGCATTAATCATTTCTCCCCAATTAGCTATGCTCCATGGTGCAATGTTATTGTACCAAGTATACGCTCGACCCGTCAGGGATTTTGAAAACACTTTCAAACAGACGACATGGTTGTGCTCATGCTCTTCTAATGCATCCAAGAATCGAGAGACGTGTTCTCGGGCATTCCCCGTTCCGTTGTAGAGTGTGAACGTTGGAGAAGTGTAACCTTTTGGGAGAGGAATTCTTTGTGTATCAGCGGGATATGGAGGTTGGTGACGGTGCACGAACGATGCATGGCCTTTTCCTCGATTCTCCATAAAACATTCCAAGTCTTCACGGGTGATGAAACTGGCAGGTTCAGGTTCCGCAGATTTGCGGGCTTCATCATCGTCAGGGACTGGAATAACTTCGGGATCAGCAGTTGGAGACTTTTCCTTGTCTTTTCCTTTCTCTTGAGTTTTATCTATCTTGTTAGTGAGAGTTTTGAGGTAGTTACATAGCTCCTTCTGAGTCGCAGCCATATTAGTCTGATTCTTGACGAGAACTTCCTGAAATTTCATAAGATCAGCAATAGTAGGAGGATTTCCTCTGATTTCCTCAGGATGTCGGCCGAAGAGAGGATGATTTTCGACATTGTTGTGAGGAGGAGTAGTATCACCACCACTGTTGGAAGCAGGAATAGTTTCGGGAATTCCATCATTATTGCTAGTGCTAGCATTGTTCGTGTTAGGATTTGTGACTGAACCTGACCTCAGATCAACCATTTTGCGAAAAGTGAGATTGCAATCGAGAGGTTAATCTCCCATTGTGGTCGCCAATCTGTGGATGGGGAAAAACAGGTCGCCGGTTTTTTGGGGAAGCGAAGAGTCGAGCGTGCTATCGAGACTCCTCAGCCGGGAAAAATGTTAATCCTCACACAGATGCACCGCTGCAAAGGGGGTGCTTAGATTCTGGAAATCAGTCTGTATGACTCCAATCTAAACCAAGACAATGGCCGTTCCAGAGTCAATTCGGTCGCAAAGAGGGAGATGGGTTGATCTGTAGGAGGGAAGCTGAGAATTGTGTGGGATCAGTAATGATCGAGGATTGTGGGTGTGTTGAAGGTTTCTGCAATATTGGTGAACTGTTGAGTTCAAATGAGTTCTGGATGATTGATGAATTCTTGAGAGCAGTTACTCGAGAAATTCTGTGTGGATGATTACTGATGTTGTAATTCTTGTTCCTCAATCATGAATTCAGAGACTTATTTATATTGCAAGAATGACGAACCACTGATCCCTGTAAGTGTGACGGTTTCTTGAGTGAAAGAGTGGGAAAGTGGGAGATCATGGTAAAGTCAGTTCCACGTCGTGTGGAGACTTCTGATCGTGCACCCACTACTTTACTAACTCCTTCAACCGTTTACACAACTTACACACATTTATCGTTGTGGATGAATCCACGTGCCATAGACCTCCAAACCAAAACCCTAAGTGATATCCCCCCATTTGTGACGTGATTGATGTCTCACAAGTCGTGGAGTCTACATGGTAGACGTGTTTTGATTAGTCAATTGTCTACTGATTAGACAATGAGTCTAAGTTTTAGTGAATCGAGCGTGAATGCTCAGCGATTCATAGGTCGAACATGTAGTTCTCTGGAAAGATGTCAGTAATGTTGATTCATTGATGAATTACTGACTAGTTGAGCGATTGAGCAAGTATTGCTCAATTCTGCGAATTACTGAATATTGAGGATTTGATGAGCAACTGAGCAAGTATTGCTTAATTCGACAAATTATGATGAATTGTTGAATATTGGTCAATATCGACAATCGAGCAAGTATTGCTCAATTCAGTGAATTATTTACTGGTGGTGTGACCCAGTAAAATATTAGTTAAAATATTGGTAGATTACCGAATATTGCATAATTAATTTAGATGTCGATTGCAGGATCAACATAAATTCATTAGTGTTTGAAATTGCTCAGAATGATGGTTTCACAGAGCATTTGTTCAAAAACCTAATTTTTGATCAATTCTCCATCAATTGGAGAATTGCTGAAAAATTGATCATGAGTGATGAGGACCGACCACATGGGATGAGGAACGTACATGTGGTTCCCAGTGTTCAAGTGAGCACGCACCAGGGTTCTCAGTTTGAGAGTTGGTGAAAATGATGATTAAATGGTGGATTCACCATTTACTGAAAATATTGTTGGGTTCGGCATTAGGTGTAAAACCTAGGTATGAGAGATGGGGACCGACCAAGAGGGCATGGGACCAGCTCTTGGTGGTCACGTGACCAATTGTTGTTCGTTTGGAGGATTCTCCAGTTGGTTGGAGAGAGTTCGGGCCCAGTATGAGCAATTGAGAAAATTAGGTCAGAATTGCGAAAACGTGTGGGACCGGCTTCATGCAAGTCCTAGGAACGACCTGGTCGGTCATGGAGGCATGCACGTGTTTCCATGATGTCTGTGTCTCCATACTCAGAGTTTCAGTATTTTCTGATGCGTGTTTGAGCAATATCATGAATTTTCAGAAGAGTTTCATCTTGACTGAGAATTCTCGATTTTTTGGTGGAATGAGCATGTATGCTCAATTCATCAATATTTTGAAAATATTAAAATAAAAGTGTTTTAATATTTAAAATTGTCGTGAGAGGCTAGCCAGTCGTGTGACCATGTTGGCTTTTGGTTTTTCGTGATTTGAGCACTATTTGAGAAAATATGGAGAAATCATGAATTTTGCTCAAACCCAGGAGTTTCATGAATTGAGGGAAATAATAATTATGACAAATTAGGGATTGCAAGGTGTGGGACCGACCACGGTTAGGGTACGGCCGGCTGGCCATATTTCCTGGTACCCCACACCTTTCCCTATTTTATTATTATTTTTCATCAATCCTTGAAATTATGGAGAGTCCTTGAAGATATGGAGAATCCATGAGTTTTTTTTGTTGAAACAAGGAGTTTTGTGAGATTAGGGATAATAATTATAAAAAGCTAAGGATTGTGAGGTGTGGTACCGACACGGCTTGGGCATGGCTGGCCGTCTGGGTTACTCGGTCCCACATATCTCTCCTTATTTTATAATTTTATTTGGTGAATCCACAAAGTTATGGAGAATTCACGAGTTTTTCAAAAATTAGGAATTTTGCCAAGATGGAGAAGTCTTCATGAGTTTATGAAAATAATGAAAATAAGGAAAAATAATGGAGAAAGCATGTGGCCGATCACGGCTAGGGCACGACCGCCCGACCGGTGGGCCCGGCCCATGGACGCTTTTCCATTATTTTATTATTATTATTTTCTCTCTCCTGTTTTGTGTAGGATTCCCCATTGTTTCACATTTTTGGATGCTCGTTCGTGCATTCGGTTGCTCAGTCGTGCATCACTGTCGAGTACACTTGCACCATTTTTGTGGGGCTTACTCAGTGATGGTCCAGATTAGGGCTGCACATGGTTCGGTTCGGTACGGTTTTTGGCGAAAAAGTAACCGAAACCGAAGTACTCGGTTTTCCAATATTGGAAACCGATGAAACCATTTAGCCTATCCGGTTTCATTCGGTTTTGAGCCTTTCGGTTTCGGTATAAAACTGGTCGGTTTTTGGTTAACCGACTTATTTGAAATTCTAGTTTTATTTCTGTCAGTTGTACAAACCTGACAGACAACTTTTTTCTAAACCTGTCATAAACTTGTTATTTTTACAGAATTTTAAACACATTAGATGTTCTTCCAATACACATTAAAAGAAAAACTAAATTGCGAAGAGTCTAATTTCTCTCTAGTTACAAAAGAACACCATAAGTTCATAACTGGTTGTTTCTTATGAAGCTTATGCATCTCTTTAGATGGGCAATCAAACCAGCAGTCCCATTCTTCACAGGATCAACATGTAATCATGTGTTACAGTACCTACACATAACATGTTTTGATGGTGGCCCTTCCCTATCGAAGTGATCCCATACTCCGGCCCTAATTTGAGGATGCCTACCAAGTGGTGTTGTTGCGTTTTCCATAGAAAGTTTAACAGTACCTGCACAAACGCAAAAAAATGTTGAGTGTAATCTGATTTGCTTTTCAAATAATACCAAGTACGTATCAAAATACAACCAACATAATTTCATTATTCAATATTGTAGATGATCAAGAATCCCACATAACATCAAGAACACTATGTTGGCAAGAACATACCCCATATAGCTCAGTTGGAAATGTTTTTTATTTCCTTTTTAATTCCCAAATATGTATAATTTTAGTCACCCACACATATGTATAGTTCATATTCCCGATTTTAGTTAGAACCCATTAATATTATGCCATACATCAACACAAATCTTATACTAACAGTACACAATTTTAAGAATAAAATTGAACCAAAGGAAATCAAGCCTCATACTAACAGTACACAAATCTCATACAATCAAGCCTCTGAACCAAAGGAAACCACATAAGAGAAAATTATCCATTCAATTGAATAAATTTAACATTAGATTTACCCAATCATTCTTCTGTAATCCCCTTTTCAGTTTTAAGTCAACCTAAATTAGTATCACAAAACCCTAATTTTCAGATTTGTAGCATCAAATCTAACTAATAATTTCATAAATAATTCAAATCTAACGCTTATAACAGAGATCTACCTTTCTTTTGTTCTACAGATGGAGAAAAACCTTACCAGTGAACCCTGAAATCAAAAAGAAGTAATATCAAAATCTATAAACATACTGTTGAATTAAAATAACGATGAACGAAAAATTGAGAAGAGATTTGGGTAACAGAGATTTATCTTTTTTGTTGTAAATATGGAGAAAAACTTTAACAGTGAACCCTGAAATTAAAAATCCCTGAAATCAGTAAAACCCCTAAACATGCAGTTGATAAAGAAAATCAAGAAGAAATTGAGTGAATAAGTTTACCCTTTTCATTATAGAGATAGAAGAAGAAGAGGAAGAAGTAGGTGGATCTGAATCTGATGATGGGTAAGATGGCGGAGGTGACTAACTGTGAAGAAGAAGAAGAAGAAGAAGAAGAAAGGAGAAGAGAAGAAGGAGGAGAGAAACAATGGGCAAGGCTGCCGCTGGTCGATGGTGAATGAAGAGATAACGAATGACTTATATGCCTAAATCTAATGGATACGATTAATCCTAATAAATCAACGAATAATATTTAGTTATATTCGGTTTCTCGGTTAATTCGATACGGTTTTTGACAGAAACCGAAACTGAATTCGGATATGTCGGTTTCCTGGAACTGACAACCTAAACTTAAACCGTTGGATTCGATTTCACTTCGGTTCGGTTTATATTGCAACGATTTCGGTTCAGTTCATGGTTATGGTTCGGTTTTGTGCAGCCCTAGTCCAGATGCCCAGTTGTTGAGTATTTATTACTAATTTATGAAATTCAGTGGAGAATAATCCATGAAACCGAGTAAGAAAAATGAATAGTTGTTCATTATTAATTCATAGGGTCAGCTGTGGATTCGACTACGAATTCGGAATAATAAAACAAGCATTACCATCCCATGGGATCGTGGCTTCGACCATAGAATCGGAGTAATTAAAATTTATCTATTACCATTTCATGGGGCCAGTTGTGGATTCGATCATGAAATCAGATTAATACAGTTGTTTCATTGCTATTCTATGAGATCAAGTCGTGGATTCGATCATAAAATCAAAGCAATTGTTATTGCCATTCCATGGGATCAGGACGTGGATTCGACCATGAAATAGGAGAAAATTGTTATTGCCATTCCATGGGATCAGGCCGTGGATTCGACCATGGAATAAGAGAAATAATAGATTATTCTGGGAATTCAGTGGTGAATGTCATGACAAAAGTAATCTATTTCAGAAAAGATATTAGCCAGTTAAAGCGTCACATCTATTCTGAATGGTGCATAGTCAGGGAGTCGTGTTGTTTACGACCTGAAGGAGTTAGTGCTCCCAATCTACGGAGAACCGCCCGAATCTATGCACAATCTCTCCACATAATCAGGAAACGGTGAAGTGTCACCGACGTCCTGAAGGCATCCGCCACCCAACTATTCTTCTATGTGGAGGTGGGTCTCTCTTCTGCAGTCAGGGAACAGTGAGTATCACCGACATCCTGAAGGCGTTAAGTTCTCAATCTACGAAAAACCGCCCAAATATGTTATTCTGCATAGAGGTCACGATGAAATGCCGGGAATCGAACGCTCAGCTAGTGGAGGCTTTTCGAAAACATATTCATCATGGCTTCGTAAAATATGAATCGTTGCATGCCTGAAAGCCGTGTTGAAAACAGGCCTCATGATTTTACGTTTTTGCCATTTGTTGTAAATCCACCATCTACACTCCCCATGTTTAATCACCCATGGAAAAACAAGTGTAAATTTTTTATTTCTGTTAGAGCATAGCTCGGTCAACCTCGCATGCGTTGCTATATCAAGTATGTTTGTCAATGTTAGTGATCAAAACTATGAGTCTTGATTTCTAGTCTATTATAGCTAAGTCTCGGACTAGGATAGAAAAGTGTAGTTGAGCTCAAGGACTTCATGGAGATTCATCATACAACAACGAAGATCTACTCAAGGAACCGTGGAACTTCATCAATAAAAAGGTATGTGGAGACTTGAACTTATTTATCACTCAAAAGTCTATCTATTCTATCTTCTACTTCTTATGATACAAAAGTCGTATGCTATATAGACTGGATCATACACATTTGACATTTTGAGCTGAGTATACTCTACTTATCTTTTTCTCGGAATCGTGTGTTGGTAAATCGTTTCGCTTTGATCAGGTTTATCTTCACCTAGTGACGAAAGTCATGATGTTTCAATCACTTTGAAAATCGCTTTGACGAGAAATAGTGTAACAACTATATAACGTCCTCTAAGAATGTTTCAATGGTTGGAATGAGAGTTTAGGTCTATATAATCAATGATGGATATAAGCATTGTGTGTAACACATATGTGCATAAGTCTTATTCCTTGAACCGAATTTTTCGAACTTTGTTGATCAAGAGAAATCGGAAGGATTGTGGAATTGGCTTGCCAAGTCCGCGAACCCAGTCCGCGAACTCAGTATGCGAACTGACGAAAGTTCTTGTAACGAGAATTTCTGCTGGGATTTCCAAAAACTCGTTTGTGTGCTAAGTCCGCGAACTGGCGGAAGTTCTCGACCCGAGAATTTCTGCTGAGTTTGGAAAATTCTGCCGGTTTACTTAAGTCCGCGAACATGTTTGTGTACTTAAGAGGTTATAATCTAAAGATGTGCTCTGAACATGAAACTTAAATTACTACGGAATGCTTTATGCAAACCGTGGCTAAAGTTCATGAGCCGATTCAATCGAATCATCATTGATTCAATTGTATCTTATGTAGTTACATGAGATCTCATAGCTATTGAACAACTCTCTAACTAGTTCGTATTGAAGTCAATTGAACTAGTTATGGTGAAGAAGAACAAGGTTAATATGAAATGCTCATATGGTTGACCTTTTGGGTACTATGTTGAACCAACATACACGTACACGTTTGGGCATGGTTTTCACGAACCCAGTCAACGTATACCTCAAGTGTGTGTGACAAGCTAAGTTTTCGATCTAACGGTTGAGAAATATTAGCTTGAATCTAAATCAGGTTTTCATCTAACGGTGAATAAGGATTGCTTTGTAACTAAGGCAAAACCCTGATTTGAAGACTATATAAAGGAGACATCTAGCATTAGGCAAAAATAATCCCCACACGTCTGTGTGCTACTAGTGCGCACGCTAGAGTCGATCTCCATTAACCTTTGATTTTCTTCTCTAAAATCAGGTTAACGACATAAGACTTCATTGGGATTGTGAAGCCACACCGATACTACTTTTATCGTAGTTGTGTGATCTGATCTTGCATCTTCTATCGTACGAGTACAATCTTTGATTGGCTTGAGATTGTGAGAGTTCTCTGATAGGCAAGATAAAGAAGTCACAAACATCTTCGTCTCACTGTTTGTGATTCCTTGACAAACCGCATGTGTAGTCGGGAAGGATTGTTTAGAGGTGATTGATTAATCTAGGCTGTTCTTCGGTAATATAAGACCGTATTATCAATTGGTTCTTGTTCACCTTGATTTCATATCATAAGACGGAACAAAACCTAGGGTTTATCTGTGGGAGACAGATTTATCCTTTGATAGACTTTTCTGTGTGAGACAGATTTGTTTATTATCAAAGCCTGCGATTTTGGGTCGTAACAACTCTTAGTTGTGGGTGAGATCATCTTATAGAATCAAGTGCGTGGTATCCTACTAGGATCAGAGGCGTAGGGAGTGCAAATGTACCTTGGATCGGTGGGAGACTGATTGGGGTTCAACTATAGTCCAGTCCGAAGTTAGTTTGTAGTAGGCTAGTGTCTGTAGCTGCTTAATACAGTGTGCATTCAATCTGGACTAGGTCCCGCGGTTTTTCTGCATTTGCGGTTTCCTCGTTAACAAAACTTTTGGTGTCTGTGTTATTTCTTTTCCGCATTATATTTTATATAATTGAAATAATACCGGTTGTGCGTTAAGATCATCAATTGGAAATCCAACCTTTGGTTGTTGATTGATATTGATTGATCCTTGGACATTGGTCTTTGGTACCGTCCAAGTTATCCCTTGTGTTTGATTAAAGACTCGCTATCGTTTTAGCTTGAGTAAATCAAAACAAGTGAGAGATATTAACTCCTTGAGATACTTTAATCTAGATTGAGTCTGACTGTCTAGTTGATTCTCTAGTAAAGTATTTCGAAGTTAGTCCATAAAGATTGCTACGCGAAATATTGAGTGGTGTTGTTAGACCCCCCGCTTATTCAATTGGTATCAGAGATGGCAAACACGTTTAAAACCTTACAAGTCTGTGTTTGTAGCGATCTGACTCTATGGACAAAAGTATTGTCTCTGATAAACGCGTCACCAGTAATAAAGATTCTCTCTCGTCTAAATCTATTAAAGAGAAAAGCTACTCAATCTCGAATATAGAGAAACCTTTTGGTTCGACGAGACAGACTAACAATGGCACGTGTGTTCATGATTACCCTTCGAAAGAGACCTCCTCTTCTAATGAATGGGATACAACTGAAGAGAGTAAAATGAGTCTAAGTCTTGTTAGAATTCAAGCTGTTAGACTAAATCAGTTAAAACACCATGTCAATGTTCTTCTTGGTATTGTAAGAGATTGCAAAATCCATAGCAACGTTGAAGATCAGTATTCATGCCTGACTCTTGAGACCAGCCTCGAAAAGGATGCCTTGGATATTGAACGTCGTTCGAATAAACTCTCCATTCAAGGATGTTCAAAGCAATCTAATGTGCCAAGAACTTCATATACATTACATTCAGAAGTAAAAACAGATGTTCCTAGTGTTTCCACCAATCATGAACTTGGGACATTCTGTAATAGACAAATCTCCTGATGATGATATTAAGACTACATCCTCCAATCATTCCGATGATCAAAAGGTATGTCTTGTTTGTGAGACCAAGAGTTCTGTTAGACAAAAAGAAACTCTAAGTTGAATTAAGACTCCTTAGTTCAACTTCAACACACCCTAGATTTGATTCTCAAAGGTGTGACTGACATACGTATGATTGAGCCAATTGATTTTCGTACCTATCCTGTGTATGCAACCAGGAAAGTCAGTACAGTGAGTTCCTCCAATGTTCAAGGGAAGAATAGACGTCTTAATAAACATCTATAGATGGTGGATTTTTAACAAAGGGTAAAATCGTAAAATCATGAGGCATGTTTTTGACGCGGCTTTCAGGCATGCAACGATTCATATTTTACGAAGCCATGATGAATATGTTTTCGAAAAGCCTCCACTAGTTGAGCGTTCGATCCTTGGCATTTCATCGTGCCCTCTATGCAGAATAACATATTTGGGCGGTTCTCCGTAGATTGAGGACTTAACGCCTTCAGGACGTCGGTGATACTCACTGTTCCCTGACTCCAGGAGAGTGACCCACCTCCACATAGAAGAATAGTTGGGCGGCAGATGCCTTCAGGACGTCGGTGACACTTCACCGTTCCCTGATTATGTGGAGAGAGTGCATAGATTCAGGCGGTTCTCCGTAGATTGAAAACACTAACTCTTTAAGGTCGTAAACAACATCGTGACTCCTTGACTGTGCACCACTCAGAATAGATGTGACACTTTAACTGGCTAATATCTTTTCTGAAGTAGATTACCTCTGTCGTGACATTCACTACTGAATTCCCAGAATAATCTATCATTGGTCCTATTCCATGGTCGAATCCACGGCCTGATCCCATGGAATGGCAATAACAATTTCTCCTATTCCATGGTCGAATCCACGGCCTGATCCCATGGAATGGCAATAAACAATTGTTCTGATTCTATGATCGAATCCGCGGCTTGATCTCATAGAATAGCAATGAAACAACTGTATTGTCTCATTACTCTGATTTCATTATTATGGTCTCATGAAATGGTGATCGATAAATATTAATTACTCCAATTCTATGGTCGAATATACGATCCCATAAGGTGGTAATGCTCTTTCTATTATTCTGAATTCGTAGTCGAATCCACAGTTGATCCTATGAATTAGTAATGAACAACTATTCATTTTTATTACTCAGTTTCATGAATTATTCTTCACTGAATTTCATAAATTAGTAATAAATACTCAACAATCGGGCATCTGGACCATCACTGAGTAAGCCCCACAAAAATGGTGCGAGTGTACTCGACAATGATGCACGACTGAGTACCCGGATGCACGAACGAGCATCCAAAAACATGAAACAATGGGGAATCCTACACAAAACAGGAGAGAGAAAATAATAATAAAATAATAGAGAAGCGCCCATGGGTCGGGCCCACCGGACGGCCGTGCCCTAGCCGTGGCCGGTCCCATGCTTCCTCCATTATTGTTCCTTATTTTTGTTGTTTTCATAAATTCATGTAGACTTCTCCATCTTGGCAAAATTCATAATTTGTGCAAAACTCGTGAGTTCTCCATAACTTGGTGGATTCACCAAATAAATTGTAAAATAAGGAGAGGTGTGCGGGACCGGGTAACCCAGCCGGCCGGCCATGCCCAAGCCGTGGCCGGTCCCCCACCTCACAATCCTTAGCTTTTTATAATTAAACTCCTTATTTCAATAAAAACTCATGGATTCTCCATATCTTCATGGATTCTCCATATCTTCAAGGACTCTCCATAACTTCAAGGATTCATGAAAAATAATAATAAAATAGGAAAAGGTGTGCGGGACCGGGCAACTTGGCCGACCGGCCATGCCCTAGCCATGGTCGGTCCCACACCTTGCAATCCCTAATTTATCATAATTATTATTTCCCTCAATTCATGAAACTCCTAGGTTTGAGCAAAATTCATGATTTCTCCATATTTTCTCAAATATTGCTCAAATCACGAAAAACCAAAAGCCAACATGGCCACACGACTGGCTATCCCCTCACGGAAATTTTAAATATTAAAACACTTTTATTTTAATATTTTCAAAATATTGATGAATTGAGCATACATGCTCATTCCACCAAAAAATCGAGAATTCTCAGTCAAGATGAAACTCTTCTGAAAATTCATGATATTGCTCAAACACGCATCAGAAAATACTGAAACTCTCAATATGGAGACATGGACACAATGGAAACACGTGCATGCCTCCATGACCGACCAGGTCGTTCCTAGGACTTCCATGAAGCCTGTCCCACACGTTTTCGCAGTTCTGACCTAATTTGCTCAATTGCTCATACTGGGCCCGAACTCTCTCCAACCAACTGGAGAATCCTCCAAACGACCAAAAATTGGTCACGTGACCACCAAGGGCCGGTCCCATTCCCTCTTGGTCGGTCCCCATCTCTCACACCTAGGTTTTACACCTAATGCTGAACCTATCAATATTTTCAATAAATGGTGAATCCACCATTTAATCATCATTTACACCAACTCTCAAGATGAGAACTCTAGTGCGTGCTTACTCGAGCACTGGGCACCACATGGACGTTCCTCATCCCATGTGGTCGGTCCACATCACTCATGATCAATTTTTCAGCAGCTCGTCAATTGATGGAGAATTGATCAAAAATTAGGGTTTTGAGTAAATGCTCTGTGAAACCATCATTCTGAGCAATTTTAAACACTAATAAATTTATGTTGATCCAGCAATCGACATCTAAATTAATTATGCATATTCGGTAATCTACCAATATTTTAATTAATATTTAACTGGGTCACGCCACTAGTAAATAATTTGCTGAATTGAGCAATACTTGCTTGATTGTCGATATTGACCAATATTCAACAATTCATCATAATTTTTCGAATTGAGCAATACCTGCTCAGTTGCTCATCAAATCCTCAATATCCAGTAATTCGCAGAATTGAGCAATACTTGCTCAATCGCTCAACTAGTCAGTAATTCATCAATGAATCAACATTACTGACATCTTTCCAGAGAACTACATGTTCGACCTATAAATCGCTGAGCATTCACCATTCATGCTCGATTCACCAAAACTTAGACTCATTGTCTAATCAGTCGACAATTGACTAATCAAAACACGTCTACCCTGTAGACTCAACGACTTGTGAGACATCAATCACGTCACAAATGGGGGGGGGGATATCACTTAGGGTTTTGGTCTGGCGGTCTATGGCACGTGGATTCATCCACAACGAGAAATGTGCGTAAGTCGTGTAAATGATTGAAGGAGTTAGTAAAGTAGTGGGTGCATGATCAGAAGTCTCCACACGACGTGGAACTGACTTTACCACGATCTCACACTTTCCTACTCTTTCACTCAAGAAACCTTCACACTTACAGGGATCAAGGTGTTCACAACTATGACAATACAAATAAGTCTCTGAATCCATGATTGAAAAACAACAGACAACGAATGATTGCTAGCTATCAACTGTCTAGACATAATTTCTCGAGTTACTACTCTCAAGAATTCATCAATCACTCAGAACTTATTCGAACTCAACAGTTCACCAATTATTGCAGAAACCTTCAACACATCCACAATCCTTGATCATCATTGATCCCACACAACTCTCAGCTTCCCTCCTACAGATCAACTCATCTCCCTCTTTGAGACCGAATTGACTCTGGAACGGCTATTGTCTTGGTTTAGGCCGGAGTCATACAGATTGATTTCCCAAATCTAAGCACCCCCTTTGCAGCGGTGCATCTGTGTGAGGGTTAACATTTTTCCCGGCTGAGGAGTCTCGACAGCACGCTCGTCTCTTCACTTCCCCAAAAAACCTGCGGCTCGTTTTTCCCCATCCACATATTGGCGACCACAGTGGGAGATTAATCTCTCGGTTGCAATCTCTCATTTCGCAAGATGGTTGATCTTAGGTCAGGTTCAGTTACAAATCCTAACAAAAACCGGGCTAGTACTAGCAACAATAGTAATGATGGCGTCCCTGAAACCATTCCGGCTTCCAACAGTAGTGGGGACACTACTCCTCCTCACAACAATGTCGAGAATCATCTTCTCTTTGGTGGACATCCTAAGGAAATTAGAGAAAATCCTCCTACTATCGCTGATCTCATGAAGGTTCAGGAAGTTCTCGCCAAGAATCAAACTGATATGGCTGCTACTCAGAAGGAGGTATGTAACTACCTCAAAACTCTCACTGACAAGATGTCAGATAACACTCAGGACAAAGGAAAAGACAAGAAAACATGTCCAACGGATCCCGAAGTTATTCCAGTCCCTGACGATGATGAAACCCGCAAAGATGCAGAACCCGAACTTGCCAGTTTCATCACCCGTGAAGACCTGGAACGTTTTATGGAGAATCGAGGAAAAAGCCACTCACCGTCCGTACACCGTCATCAACCTCCATACCGCTGCCACGCAAAGAATCCCTCTCCCCAAAGGATACACTTCCCCAACATTCACGCTGTATAATGGAACATGGAATGCTAGAGAACACGTTTCTCGATTCCTAGAGGCACTAGGAGAGCACGAACACAACCATGTCGTCCGTTTGAAGGAGTTTTCAAAATCCCTGACGGGTCGAGCGTATACTTGGTACAACAACATTGCACCAGGAATCATAGCTAATTGGGGAGAAATGATTAATGCTTTCTACAGAAAGTACTTCTTTGTTTTTGAGAAAATTACTCTTTCTGACTTGGGAAGGATGACTCAGAAAACTGCCGAAAATCCGAATGATTATGTGAAGAGGTTCAGGGTTCAAGCATTGGACTGTCATGATCCAAACGTTACTGGACAACAATGGTGGACTTGTGCATCAATGGCATGATACCTGTTTATAGAGATTTGCTGGAGAATCTTCGCTTTCAGACCTTTTCGGAGCTTCACGAGGAAGCCAAGCGATCAACGACTACTGCTCCTGCCTTGCTAGAAAGAACGAAAATTGTCAAAGTAGAGGAATTAAAAGATAACCGAAGCAGCACTGACCGGCGTCTCATCAACAAGCAGTACAACGTCGAAGCTTCCATGAACGTTGCTGAAGGAAGCAAAAGAAAAGCCGAGGCACAACAACATAAGAATGCTTCTCCAACGTCTCACCCTCCAAAAGCTCCAAGGAAGGACAACCAGACTAGAAATGCACAACCTCAGAAGAATGATCAAGAAGTTCATGACTTCCCTTTTTCCATTGAAGAAGTGATCGAACTACTAGAAGTCTGGATCCAAGATGGTGCAACTAAACTACCTCCTGTAAAAAAGGAACCAACTGCGGAACAAATGGAAAATGCACGCTACTGCCATTTTCATAGGTATGCCAGTCATCCAACAAGTGATTGCAGAAATTTGAAGCGCATTTTCAAAGAGAAGGCCGACTCAAGAGAACTGAGGACTGAAGGAGTACACAGAAATCCTCTCCCAATCAGAACATTCGCACTCTCCGAGCAGCCAATCAAGGAAGCAGTCCAATCCTTAGTTGAGAACGTCTGCGAGTTGCTGTACTTGTCAAAGGCTCAAAAAGATGATATGTTTGCTGCACTGAACCATATTGTTTCAGGAAAACGACTGAAAATTCAGGAGATATTCCCTGAACCTCCAGTGAAGGACAAAGAAATGTACAACTGGGGACTTCTCACTATGGTGCATCTCAAGGGAAATGAATTCAAACGAGCATTGGTCGACATTGGCACCGCTGTCAACATCATCCCGTTGAAAACCCTCAGAGATGCTGGCATCACTCGACAAGAGGCAACTCATGCTCCCGTCTCAGTTAGAGACCATGAGGGAATCTCCAGGGATGCTTACGGTTACATCATTCTCAACATAAGAAACGATGCAACCTGGACAGAAACTAAATTCTTCATAATTAAAGAGGATCCGAGATATGACATGATTCTTGGGCGAGCATGGATTCACGCAGTATCTTCATCTTCAGTTGCATAATTCTTCGTCGAAGAAAGTTCTGACTCGGAAGATGATCAATCTTTCGAGCATTTGGAGAAAGTCCAAGCCCTAATAGGACTCACACAAAAGCCCGAAGAAAGCGCACATGAATTTATCAGGAGATTCCGCACGTAGGAAAGTCTTATTCCCTCTCATAATTCCATATTATAAACTTTCAAATATGCTACATTTATCCGGGGACTCAATCATCCTCATGACCAAGATATCATCAAATGCTATGAGTGGGTAGTCTCGCCTCAACAGTACTACACTAAATGGTTGGAATCTCTCGGAACTGAGGACCCCATTGGAAGGTTCATCGCTGAAGACCTAGCTCAGTTCCACAAGCATTATCCAGCGTACTCTCCTCCACGTGAAATTCCACATGTGCCGCAAAATTGGAAGGCTCCGCCAACGTGGAATCCACGAGGAATTCCAAACCAACATAAAATATTCAGGGCACGGGCAACCAAGCCTAACAAGTTTCATGAAGGAGATTTGGTTCTTAAAGAAACCAGACACAATTTGCATTCCACAAAGAGTTCTAACTGGGAAGGACCTTTTATGATTGCTAAGTCAGTTACTCGAGGATACTACAAATTGGCTGACATCAAGGGCAAGGCGAGTGTACCAGTGATTTATGAGAATTGGCTCAAGATTTTCGACGCATGAAGCATTCAACGTTGGGTGTTTTATATCCAAGGAAAACCTCAAAACATCTAAAGTTTACACCTTTGGATTTTCTTTTACTTGTATTTTTCAATTCCTCCAAAATGTGTGCATACTTGCACTCAGTATTTGAAAATTCAGCAATTTATCAAAGTTCTTTATTTAAAAAAAACCAAAAATCTTTATCAAATCCAAAATCCAAAAGAAAATCCTCAGTCACTCAAAACCTGTCAAAAAATCAAAACCCAAATAAAACCTCACATCTCTCGGAAGTTCAATGTTCATGAGATTACAGAAAGAAAACTAAAGAAAGCCATTAAAATATGATTTCTGCTTCTCAGCATTCTCCAAGACTTGCAAAGCCGCTTTCTCCAACTCCAGCTTTTTGGTCAGCTCAGCAATCACAGTCATTTTCTTCGTCACGACACTACTAGTAAAGGGGATGTTCTTCACTACTGCATCCTTGATGATGTTAATCTTCTGAAGAAGCCACTTCAAGTTAAGGCCAAGTCTCTCACAACTCTCCAAGTTGTACTCCCAATCAAAGAGTACATCTCGAGTCACAGTACTTTTGGCCTTGGTACGAATATCATCTATTACACGCAATATGTTCTCTACTTTCCTTGTCAAAAATATCTATGCTCTGGATCTTCCTTAAAAACAATATGGCCATACATCTTCCACAATTTCTCGTACATAACAACATGCCCAATGGGAACGCTGAATCCACCAACTAATGTGTGATTTGGGAGTGTCTCACCGAATGGAAGAGAAAAAGCAATCCCTGCATTGGGATATTCATGCACTATCATACGTTTCTCAATTACTGGAGCATCGTCAACAATCATAGAAGCAACTTCAGACGAAGCAGCTTCTGCTATTCCTGGTTCGAGTTCCACCATCTCAGGCACAATTGGAGTTTCCACCACCTCCGCGGCATCAACAATCAACAATTCATGACCCTGAGGTGCAGGTACGGGAGCTTCATCGCCTAAATCTCCAGGATTTCCCAAACCGTCATTATTGGATTCGTGATCCCCAACTTCGACATTTGACACCTAATGTGAAGATTACATGGGATTAGAATGATTCAAGCATGGAAACTAAATACAACCATAAGATTCAGAAATTAAGTGAACTAACATCATCTAAGTTCCTTATTATGCATATAAGACATACACAAACGATGCAAAGGTTATGAAACACGTTTTCAAACAAGCTCAGCTGAAGAAAATTTACACTGCCATGTGTTCAATGACAAACTGGGAGAAATTGGTGTGGAATCTAAAGCTGGGTTATATACCGTTCTCTTTGTATGGATGTTATCTACAATATGTCAAAATTTCATAATAATTGGATGAACGATCTAGGAGATGTGACCAAAATATCTGAAGACATGCGATCTGGAAAAGTCCTGAAAGTCTCCTAGATGTTCACTATTTCGCCTTTTTCAGGATCTAAACACGCTCAAAATTCGAAAAGCTTCTTTGATGCATATGCAGATTGCGAAAATCAGACTTCAGACAAGAATTCTAGAGCCTTTCTAGTAAAACCTGAAGTCTGAAATTTTCTGGTGACGTATTTCGGCAAAATTACTCATATATTCATGTGAGTTCTCATTCATTCATTCACGAATCTACAATTTCATACTTCTATGAAGAGTCTAAAGGAGAGATACTTACTAATTGGGTCTCTAAGCTATTCGAAGACTCGGCAACACCGGAGTCTCCATTAACAACTCCGCCATTTTCGTTCGGTTCGGGATTTCGAGAATTCTCCGTATTTCCATGATCCAAAGAAGAGTGTGCTTCATCAACATGCTGCCTATCCACAATGATTTCCTCCTGGAAACATCAGCAACAATCATCACTAACTCATTCAAGAACATACTACAATGATTAATGCAAAAGGAGGATACTTACGTCAACTTCCACGTCAGTGCTGGATCCCTGAATTATTCGACCAGGAGAAAAATGAAGACCATCAATAACCGATGGAGAAAAATTCTGGAACGAATTAACAATATTCTTTCAAGATCCTAATTATGTGGACTAGAAAGTCACAACGGCAAAGAAAAGTGCTAACAACTCACCAAAGAAACGACAGGAGACTGTATATTGTTCGGTATCATCTTATGAGATGTTTTGCTCCTGCCTTCTCCTCCTTGGGGACTTTCTTGAAAGTTTGGACAATTTACGTCAATTCGAGGCCTCACAGCATGGCCACCCTATCACAAGAACGAAAATGCAATTAATGTATGATCGACATACTCCTGCTGAAACCATAAAAAGGGGCACTTACTTGTGACGCATTCGGAGACGTTTTCCTCTTATCACCACCGGGAAGGTATCTCAACCTGGGTCGACCGGAAATCATATCAGAGGAAGGGAACTCTCGAACTGGGGACTGAACATCCATTACAAACTTGTATGCACACTCAAGTTGCTGACGCCAAAAGTCTATATAACCCGAAGTTACGAAGGTGTCTCGGTCAGAACATGGGAATAAATATTTATTTCCTTCCACATGGGTGCAGTCTAAGTGAGTCTTCAGGTACTCAATCTCTAGCTTGTTTGTTTGATGACCCGGAATACATTGATCAAGTCCCATCTGTCTAGCGGCTCTATCGATATTGTATTCTTCTACCTGGAATCCTCCGCTCATTATTGATATCAATAAACCATGAGTACAACTCAAGACAAAAGATCTCTCTCCTTCACTCAAACCAGCACCAGTACTCAACATGATATACTCTTCAGCAGGACTAAAAGTGATCAATTGTGAGAAGAGAGAAGGAACCGACACCCAAGGGCGGAAGTTGAACTCAGATTCAATGTCCAAAATGTCAGTAATGCATATCTTATATTGTGGTTGTTTTATAGACCAGCGCATGATCCTAGCATTATTCTCCTCAAGGAGAGAATGTCAAGTGTCGACCTTGCGTCCTTGCAAAATACTACGAGGAATTGGGGTGTAACTCTCAAGATGCTCCCATATCAAGGCTTGGAGGAACATGGTATTGACATACGTCTCGACTTTCATGAAGCCATCGGAAATACTGGAGTCTACAACTAAAGAGTACAAGTTGGCGAACAAAGAACCCAAAAATAGACTTCCAATGGGAATTTTCTCACCTTTGGCCATCTTAATGGTAAAGCGAATCACAAACGGCTTCAGCAAGTGTCCACAATCTTCAAAGATACCCCTGGAGATCCACAGACATAAGAAAGTCGCAATTGTCAAAACGCCGTCAACCGGTCCTTCAGGAGTTCCATCTCTTGGCCACCAGTGTGATAACCAACGAGCATAGCAGGATGCATGTGACTCATTGAATTCGTGCATTTTGGCTTCTAACACGTCAGATATCTCTATTTCCTCTATCGAAAGTTCTTCAGGAAAATTACCAGTAATCGGAAGATGCAACAAAGCAACTACATCTTCCAGAGTAATGGTGAATTCTCCCCATCTACATATAAACGTGTGAGTGAGAATACACCAACGGGCGAGCAGGGCTACCATACCTGGTATATCATGGTTAATGATTAAATCTCCAGCAGCTTGAATGGCTCGAGTCACCTGGGCACTATCCAATATGGCCCTCACACGGCTATGGCCTAACATGTGCCTTTCCCATCCAAAGAAATGCATCATAGGTCTCCGTGAAAGCTTGAACTCCACCTGAGAAGCCGTGAAGTGTTTCCATTGCAAACAAAACCGAATTATTGTTTGAGGAGATACCAATTTGTTCTGAGCAGTGGTCCTGGGATTTATTAGCAACCGAAACGAGGAGCCTAAAGGACGCTTTTCAGGTCTATGCAGATACACGAAGAATTTGTCCTCAGCAGTTGGAATGTTCTTGGTCTTGGGACTTCCCTCTTTCTCCTTAGAAATCCCAGAATCATCATTTCGAGAAGAGCTGTTATCTCTGGAAGACGAGTCTGTAGAAGCATCTTCTCTCGAAGAAACATCATCTTCAGAAGCGCTACGGGACTCAGTCATTTTTGCAAAGTTGCTGCAACATCCATACATGAATTTCATAAATACAATGGAACTAAAGCAACGAGACAATCAACGTCTGCAAAAATGGTAACCCTCAACTCTTACCTATTTACGATTTCACAAACTTAGTGATAACATCCTAAAACCCCAAAACTTGCTCGCTTCTTCAAACTTGCCTAGACGACCAAAATTCATTATTTAAAGTCAACACCTGAATTTTCATGAAACTATGAATCATTCACATAACCCTCTGTGTGAGCACTCGCTGATTTTATGTATACGTACCCTATAAAATTGTTGAATTCACCAAATTCATAAATTGTGTATTTTCAAAAAAACTCAATTTTTATTTCATAGTGTGTGAATAAGTCACGCATGCACAAAAAAAAAATCCGTGAGTTAGCAAACTCACGTGAATAAAAAAAAAACTTTTTTGCTCAATCGAGCATTCGTCTGTGAAACGAGAGTCTCTCATATTTTTGTAAAGTCCAAATAAAATTTTGAGAGTTCTCAAACAAAATTTTATCATAAACTCCAGGTCTTTTCAAAATTCCTTTAACTTTAAGGATTATTATTTATTACTTTTACGAACAAACCTACGTTCTCAAAAGTATTTACGAAGTTCATGCCTCAAAAACAAACTTGGGTTTTCATGAAACCTAATAAACAAAGATTTTTCTACTGCAACTAGACCATCTCTATTCAAAATTTTATGTATCTCTTCCATATTAGGGATTTTTTGCTCGTTCCTTCAACTGACGAACAAACGGGCATATTCATACGTTTTCTAAAAATCCTTCATATATTCTACGCATGCATGCAACCATTTTTTTTTTCTAAATCATTAAATTTTATTACCAAAGTAGAATTTACAGTTTACAAAAAAAGCCCAGAAGCCAACATGCTGAGTCCAATAACTGAATGTAAAAATTCAGAAAATTTAAAAAATGAAAGAACTAAAATCTGTAGTACACCTCAGTTTCATTTTCTAGTCTATTCAGATTTGGTGGTTTGTCATCATAAAATTGTATCACTCCTCTTGCTAGTGTTACACCTTCTTTTGCCATATGATCAACAGAGAAGTTAATCTCTCTGAAAGAGTGTCTGAAAGTCATAAGAGGAATACCTTGTTTAATCTTCATCCATCTATGGTATACAATCCATGG
Source organism: Papaver somniferum (assembly GCF_003573695.1). Classification (NCBI taxonomy): domain Eukaryota; kingdom Viridiplantae; phylum Streptophyta; class Magnoliopsida; order Ranunculales; family Papaveraceae; genus Papaver; species Papaver somniferum. The sequence goes on from NC_039362.1 coordinate 23,512,734, forward strand.
TATTTTGTTGTTGCTGAAAGCCATCAATGTTTCTTTGGAGTCCAAACTGAAGCATACATCCTGTAACCCTTTAGTAATTGCCCATTCTCCTGCTACAATGAGAGTCATTAATTCAGCCAAATAGTTTGTTGCTACACCAAGACCACCTGATGCAGCACCAACACACCTACCAGAGTTGTTCCTTGCTATGAATCCAAACCCTGCCATGCCTGGATTCCCTTTTGAAGCACCATCACAACATATAAGGATCTGGTTCTGACTAGGAAGTCTGAAAAAACATTGTTTAGGAATGAAACTCTTAGTCTTGATTCATGTGATATTAAAATTAAGAAGTATTTGCAGATCTTGCATACTACCATTCATTTCCCCTTCATTCTGACCTTGCATTCTTTTACAGATCTTGCAATATGTTGCTTGAACTGAGCTAAGCATGGAGTTTCACCTTCATATATAATTCTATTTCTAGTATGCCATAGCTGCACCATTATATTGAAAGAACAGTTGTACCAAACCTCTTTGACTGCAGAACTTTTCCTTTTTTCTATTTGAAGCACTTCTTCAAATTTTGTAGGTTTTGAGCATTGAAAAATGGTGCTTATCCAGTGCCAAATGGCTTCACTAAAATTACATGACCACAGCAGGTGGTTCATTGTATCTTGGTGGTTACCACAAACATAGCTTTTAGACACTGTAGAGAATCCTTTTTTTCTTACTGCTTCTTCAGTTGCAGTAATAAAACCTACCAAAAAACGGGCGAACTTACCTGTCGGCGCCGGCCGGAATTTGGACGGACAGTGGTCGGGCGGGCGACGACGCTGGTACTCCGGTAAAATTTCTTCATGCGGCTGCTGAACTCATGAGGTGATGAAGAGTGGTCGGTTAATCAAAGCACAAATAGAATTTTAGGGATTCTTCCCTTTTATATCAAATTTATTTCCAAAACCTAATAAAACATGGGTTTCCTTTTTGGGCTCGGGACCGCAAATCCTAAATCGACCATAACTAAACTTCCAAACGCCCAAATCAGCAGTGCCTCATCTCTCCACGCTCATGAGATGACACTCCAACTTACTATCAGAGTCCTCATCTACGCATTTGCTCGTACATGACATCATTGGGGTAAATCGAGGATTCTGAAACTACCTTTGTAGACTGAGTTCAACCATTGATCTCGTCGACTGAAAGTCACCATTTAATGCATACTGCGGAACATGACTGTTCCCCACTAAGCTGGGGACTTAATATAGATGGTGGATTTTCAACAAAGGAAAAACCGTAAAATCATGAGGCATGTTTTTGACGCGGATTTCAGGCATGCAACGATTCATATTTTACGAAGCCATGATGAATATGTTTTCGAAAAGCCTCCACTAGCTGAGCGTTCAATCCCTGGCATTTCATCGTACACTCTATGCGGAATAACATATTTGGGTGGTTCTCCGTAGATTGAGGACTTAACGCCTTCAGGACGTCGGTGATACTCAATGTTCCCTGACTGCAGGAGAGTGACCCACCTCCACATAGAAGAATAGTTGGGCGACGGACGCCTTCAGGACGTCGGTGACACTTCACCGTTCCCTGATTATGTGGAGAGAGTGCATAGATTCAGGTGGTTCTCCGTATATTGAGAACACTAACGCCTTCAGGTCGTAAACAACATCGTGACTCCCTGACTGTGCACCACTCAGAATAGATATGACGCTTTAACTGGCTAATATATTTTCTGAAGTAGATTACCTCTGTCGTGACATTCACTACTGAATTCCCAGAATAATCTATCATTTCTCCTATTCCATGGTCGAATCCACGACCTGATCCCATGGAATGGCAATAACAATTGCTCCTATACCATGGTCGAATCCACGGCCTCATCCCATGGAATGGAAATAACAATTGCTCATATTCCATGGTCGAATCCACGGCCTCATCCTATGGAATGACAATAAGCAATTGTTCTGATTCTATGATCGAATCCACGGCTTGATCTCATAGAATAGCAATGAAACAATTGTATTATCTCATTACTCCGATTTCATGATCGAATCCACTGGTCTCATGAAATGGTGATAGATAAATCTTAATTACTCCGATTCTATGGTCGAATTTACGATCCCATAGGGTGGTAATGCTCGTTCTATTATTCTGAATTCGTAGTCGAATCCACAGCTGATCCTATGAATTGGTAATGAACAACTATTCATTTTTATTACTCAGTTTCATGAATTATTCTTCACTGAATTTCATAAATTAGTAATAAATACTCAACAATCAGGCATCTGGACCATCACTGAGTAAGCCCCACAACAATGGTGCGAGTGTACTCGAAAATGTCGCAGGACTGAGTACCCGGATGAACGAACGAGCATCCAAAAACATAAAACAATGGGGAATCCTACACAAAACAGGAGAGAGAAAATAATAAAATAATGGAGAAGCGCCCATGGGCCGGGACCGCCGGCCGGCCGGCCGTGCCCTAGCCGTGGCCGGTCCCATGATTCCTCCATTATTTTTCCTTATTTTCGTTGTTTTCATAAATTCATGAAGACTTCTCCATCTTGGCAAAATTCATAATTTGTGCAAAACTCGTGAATTCTCCATAACTTGGTGGATTCACCAAATAAATTGTAAAATAAGGAGAGGTGTGCGGGACCGAGTAACCCAGCCGGCCGGCCATGCCCAAGCCGTGTCCGGTCCCACACTTCACAATCCTTAGCTTTTTATAATTAAAATCCTTGTTTCAATAAAAACTCATGGATTCTCCATATCTTCAAGGACTCTCCATAACTTCAAGGATTCATGAAAAATAATAATAAAATAGAGAAAGGTGTGCGGGACCGGGCAACTTGGCCGGCCGGCCATGCCTTAGCCATGGTCGGTCCCACACTTTGCAATCCCTAATTTATCATAATTATTATTTCCATCAATTCATGAAACTCCTAGGTTTGAGCAAAATTCATGATTTCTCCATAGTTTCTCAAATATTGCTCAAATCACGAAAAATCAAAAGCCAACATGGTCACACGACTGGCTATCCCCTCATGGAAATTTTAAATATTAAAACACTTTTATTTTAATATTTTCAAAATATTGATGAATTGAGCATACATGCTCATTCCACCAAAAAATCGAGAATTCTCAGTCAAGATGAAACTCTTCTGAAAATTCATGATATTGCTCAAACACGCATCAGAAAATACTAAAACTCTCAGTATAGAGACATGGACATCATGGAAACACGTGCATGCCTCCATGACCTACCAGGTCGTTCCTAGGACTTGCATGAAGCCGGTCCCACACGTTTTCACAATTCTGACCTAATTTGCTCAATTGCTCATACTGGGCCCGAACTCTCTCCAACCAACTGGAGAATCCTCCAAACAACCAACAATTGGTCACGTGACCACCAAGATCTGGTCCCATGCCCTCTTGATCAGTCCCCATCTCTCATTCCTAGGTTTTACACCTAATGCTGAACCCAGCAATATTTTCAGTAAATCGTGAATCCACCATTTAATCATCATTTTCACCAACTCTGAAACTGAGAACCCTGGTGCGTGCTCACTTGAACACTGGGCACCACATGGACGTTCCTCATCCCATGTGGTCAGTCCTCATCACTCATGATCAATTTTTCATCAATTCGCCAATTGATGGAGAATTGATCAAAAATTAGGTTTTTGAACAAATGCTCTGTGAAACCATCATTCTGAGAAATTTCAAACACTAATGAATTTATGTTAATCCAGCAATCGACATCTAAATTAATTACGCAATATTCGGTAATCTACCAATATTTTAATTAATATTTAACTGGGTCACGCCACTAGTAAATAATTTGCTGAATTGAGCAATACTTGCTTGATTGTCGATATTGACCAATATTCAGCAATTCATCATAATTTTTCGAATTGAGCAATACCTGCTCAGTTGCTCATCAAATCCTCAATATCTAGTAATTCGCAGAATTGAGCAATACTTGCTCAATCGCTCAACTAGTCAGTAATTCATCAATGAATCGACATTACTGACATCTTTCCAGAGAACTACATGTTCGACCTATAAAACGCTGAGCATTCACCATTCATGCTCGATTCACCAAAACTTAGACTCATTGTCTAATCAGTCGACAATTGACTAATCAAAACACGTCTACCCTGTAGACTCCACGACTTGTGAGACATCAATCACGTCACAAATGGGGGGATATCACTTAGGGTTTTGGTCTGGCGGTCTATGGCACGTGGATTCATCCACAACGATAAATGTGCGTAAGTCGTGTAAACGGTTGAAGGAGTTAGTAAAGTAGTGGGTGCACGATCAAAAGTCTTCACACGACGTGGAACTGACTTTACCACGATCTCACACTTTCCTACGCTTTCACTCAAGAATTCGTCACACTTACAGGGATCAAGGTGTTCACAACTCTGACAATACAAATAAGTCTCTGAATCCATGATTGAAAATCCACAGACAACAAATGATTGCTAGCTATCAACTGTCTACGCAGAATTTCTCGAGTTACTACTCTCAAGAATTCATCAATCACTCAGAACTTATTCGAACTCAACAATTCACCAATTATTGCAGAAACCTTCAACACATCCACAATCCTTGATCATCATTGATCGCACACAATTCTCAGCTTCCCTCCTACAGATCAACCCATCTCCCTCTTTGCGACCGAATTGACTCTGGAACGGCCATTGTCTTGGTTTAGGCCGGAGTCATACAGATTGATTTCCCGAATCTAAGCACCCCCTTTGCAGCGTTGCATCTGTGTGAAGATTAACATTTTTTCCGGCTGAGGAGTCCCGACAGCACGCTCGTCTCTTCCCCAAAAAACCGGAGGCTCGTTTTTCCCCATCCACAACATCGTCCAAAGGAAGTTCAACGTCTTGTCTCTAAATGCAACATTGCTCCTGTTGAGAAAGTCATCCCAGAAGAAAGGAAAATTGATGAGATGAGAAAAGATTTTAAGGAGATAATTATAAGGTACAAAGAGCTTGTCAACAGATTATATTATTCCTCATGTCAAGGAACTTCTGTTAAGAACTCTAACTGCGTCTCTTATTTTGATGACAGTAAATTTTACGATAATTTCTCATGTCAAACAGGATCCCTCTCTAAAACTAAGAGGAAAAAAAAACTTAACCAAAAACACAAAGCTCTTAATGAGCATGCGGCTCATACTTGTGCTAATTAATCACAAGGTTCGAGAACTTACTCATGAAAAGTCATGTTGAGTAAGTTGTGTTAAAAACAGGTATACTTGTTGCTTGCATCTGTTACAGTTAAGTTATCTTCTTATCGTCCATAGCTAAACTTGTGTTGACAGATTCGCTAAGATCAAGTATTGGTTAAGTTAAAAAAAAATGTTGCATATTTTAAATTTTGTTTTTAGGTCTTGTTTTCAATTACTTTAAGGACTTTATTTTCCTTGGGTATTTGTTGTACTCGAACGGATTCCGTTCTGTCCCGAGTCAACAGTTTAGATGAAACCCTAAATTGTTGTCCCTAAGGATAAAATATCCAACCCCTTAGGGTTACAAGTCACGTATGTATACTCCTAGTGGTTTTTGGCTTTTTAAGAATGTCTTCCTCCTCTTCTTGCTACGGTAGTTTCGCAAAAGGATTCCTTGACAAAGGTGTTGAGGTTGATTCCAAAAGGAAAAGAACACTTGTAGATGAAGATCATCCCAATGCTTCATGCTTTTTTGCTTATTCTCATGAAGATGCTGAGAAGTATGATATGATCTCTGCTAAAGTTGTTCATGATTTTCTTAAGTATTTTGGGGAATCAAAACAACAGCTTGTTGATACTCTAAAAGGTCTTGATAAGGTGAAAACTGAGTTGGAAAAAGGTTGTGTCTGACCTTGGTCTCATAAAATCTCTGAAAAAGAGGGGGTCTAACAACATCACCCAATATTTCGCTTAGCAATCTGTATGGACAAAATCAAATACACTTTTAAGAGAATCAACAAGACTCAATCAATTAAAAATATATCAATGAGTTTATATCTCTATCCTTATTTGATTTCCTCAAACAGAAACCTTGAGTTTGAATCAAATACAAGGAATGACTTGGACGGTACCAAAGACTAATGTCCAAGGAACAATCAATATCAATCAACAACCAAAGGTTGGATTTCTAATTGATGATCTTAACGCACAACCTGTAATATTTCAATTATATAAAATATAATGCGGAAAAGAAATAACACAGACACCAGAAAGTTTGTTAACGAGGAAACCGCAAATGCAGAAAAACCCCGGGACCTAGTCTAGTTTGAATGCACACCGTATTAAGCCGCTACAGATACTAGCCTACTACAAACTAACTTCGGACTGGACTATAGTTGAACCCCAATCAGTCTCCCACCGATCCAAGGTACAGTTGCACTCCCTACGCCTCTAATCCGAGCAGGATACTACGCACTTGATTCTCTTAGCTGATCTCACCCACAACTAAGAGTTGCTACGACCCAAAATCGCAGGATTAAACAATAAACAAATCTGTCTCACACAAAAAAGTCTATCAAAGGATAAATATGTCTCCCACAGATAAACCCTAGGTTTTGTTTCGTCTTATGATATAAAATCAAGGTGAACAGGAACCAATTGATAATGCGGCCTTATATTCCTGAAGAACAGCCTAGATTAATCAATCACCTCTCAACAATCCTTCCTGACTACACAGGCGGTTTGTCAAGGAAACACAAACAGTGAGACGAATGTTTGTGACTTCTTTATCTTGCCTATCGGAGAACTCTCACGATCTCAAGCCAATCAAAGATTGTACTCATACGATAGAAGATGCAAGATCAAATCACACAACTACGATAATAGTAGTATCGGTCTGGCTTCACAATCCCAATGAAGTCTTTAAGTTGTTAACCTGATTTTAGAGAAGAAAATAAAAATTTAATGGAGATCGACTCTAGCGAGTGCACTATTAGCACACATACGTGTGGGGATTATTTTTGCCCAATGCTAGATGTCTCCTTTATATAGTCTTCAAATCAGGGTTTTGCCTCAGTTACAAATCAATCCTTATTCACCGTTAGATGAAAGCCTGATTTAGATTCAAGCTAATATTTCTCAACCGTTAGATCGAAAACTTAGCTTGTCACACACACTTGTGGTAAACGTTTACTGGGTTCGTGAAAACCATGCCCAAACGTGTACGTGTATGTTGGTTCAACATAGTAACCCAAAAGGTCAACCATATGAGCATTTCATATTAAACTTGTTCTTCTTCACCATAACTAGTTCAATTGACTTCAATACGAACTAGTTAGAGAGTTGTTCAATTGCTATGAGATCTTATGTAACTACACAAGACACAATTGTAACAAAGATGATTCGATTCGATTGAATCGGCTCATGAAATTTAGCCACGGTTTGCATAAAACATTCCTTAGTAATTTAAGTTTCATGTTCAGAGCACATCTTTAGATAATAACCTCTTAAGCTCACAAAAAAGTTCGCGGACTTAAGTAAACCGGCAGAGTTTTCCAAACTCAGCAGAAATTCTCGGGTCGATAACTTCTGCCAGTTCGCGGACTAGGTTCGTGGACTGAGTTCGCGGACTTAGCACACAAACGAGTTTTTGGAAATCCCAGCAGAAATTCTCGGTACAAGAACTTCCATAAGTTCGCGGACTTGAAAAGCCAATTCCACTATCCTCCTGATTTCTCTTGATCAACAAAGTTCGAAAACTTCGACTCAAGGAATACATGGTTATGTAATCTAAACTCTCATTCCAACCATTGAAACATTCTTAGAGGACGTTATACAGTTGTTACACTATTTCTCATCAAAGCAATTTTCAAAGTGATTGAAACTTTTCATGACTTTCTTCACTAGGTGAAGATAAACCTGATCAAAGCGAAACGCTTTGCCAACACACTATTTCGAGAAACAAGATAAGCATTGAATACTCAGCTCGAAATGTCAAGTGTGTATGATCTAGTATATATATATATCATACGACTTTTTTCTCAAGAAGTAGGAGATAGAATAGATAGACTTTCGAGTGATAGATAAGTTCAAGTCTCCACATACCTTTTTGTTGATGAAGTTCCACGGTTCCTTGAGTAGATCTTCGTAGTTTTATGATGAATCTCCATGAAGTCCTTGAGCTCAACTACACTTTTTTATCCTAGTTTGAGACTTAGCTATAATAGACTAGAAATCAAGACTCATAGTTTTGATCACTAACATTGACAAGCATGCTTGATATAGCAACGCATGCGAGGTTGACTGAGCTATGCTATAACAGTCTCAAATCAAGGATCTCGCAAAGAGAATCATATCTCCGCTGATACTGAGAAGGTTGTCGATCACAAGCTTGAAGACTCCATGTCTCGTGAGGATCCTGTACCGCTCATCTCTTTGTTCGCTGTCAGGGAAACGATGGAGTCTGATTCTGTTTAGCTTGTCATCTTTTTAGATGTCTAGTATGTCTTGTTTTTGGTTTAGTTTGAAGAATAACTAGTGCCTTGAATAGCGATGATTGTGACTACACATAGCTATTATGTTTTTCATCATCTTCTTATTATTATTTTTAGGTTTATTTGTTTTAAATTCTAAAAATATGTGGATGATGATGGTTATTGCAGTATTAATCTTTTGGATTTTGAAGTATTGCAATATTTGTATGGGATATGTATTGTTTACGTCCGTGAACTTGAAGGTCCCATATTTTGTCGAAAGTAAAGTCGTTCATAAATTCATATTCGTATTGATGCAAGGACGAATGTACTTTTGACAATTACAAAAGTTATGACTATGCAGTCATGGATTTGATGGAAAATAGGATGAAATCTTTTGTAAGACAAGGATAAAGTCTATTATATTGTTATGCATATAATGATGGAAGATAGAATAGATCCTTTTATGTTATCCACGGTATTGATCTTCAGTGATCCATTTTGTTATGTATTACCGTGAAGGCTCCATTGTGTGTCTCATGTTGAGCACGATATGACTAAGTCAATTATTCCTATTGGATTGATTGGTTGTTCCGTAAGATGCTATATGTTGAGCATTATGAACTAAATTAATCATCTTGTTTGGTTATTTAGTTAATTGCTCCGAAAGTATTCTTTTGTCGAGCAAAATCTTTTGACAGTTAAATTGATTACTTCGGTGATTAGTTTAGTTGTGTATTCCAATTAGATTAATTATAGGTTCTCTTGTAATTAATCTAGTTGAGTTTTCATATATTCCACAAGTTCTTGTGTTGAGTATATGAACGGATATACTAATCATGTCCTATTGGTTAATATGGTCGAATATTCCGTAAGGTTTTCCTTATGTTGAGTATTTGAACGGTTAAGTTAGTCATCTCCTTGTGATTGGCTTATTCGTTGCTCCGTAAGTTTACTTATGTTGAGCACAATCAATTAAATTGATCACTTTTGAGGTTTGATTTAGTTGCGTATTCCAATTAAATTAATCATGGGTTCACTTGTGATTAATTTGGTTGAGTTTTGGATATAGAAAATCATTTCTTTGGTTTTTGGTGTCCAATTAAAAATCCTTCTTTTCTTTCGAAATTAAGTTCGCTCTTGTTGTTCTTTCGGAAATGACATCAAATGGTGGAGAGTTCTTTTGAACTTGTGCTTAATGGTAATATCTTGCGGGGTGTGCGGCTGTGGAATTTTATAGGGGTTATCTTGTATCTTTAAACTCATTGATGAATGCATTTAGCTTCGGCTTTATGATTGTATCTAAATTAAGTTGGTATGTAATTTTTCTTTTAGTCTATGAAATGTTTCTCGTGGAAATTTCATTATCATCTCGTTCTTTTACCTTTGTCAATAAAATTGACAAAAAGGGGGAGAAATATTGTAGTTCACACTACAAATACATATGGTTTTCGGATCATTGTGTAAGGGGGAGTGGTTTCCATGATCGAGATGGAGTATTGACTAAGGGGGAGTGATACATATCACCATAGTATTGTTGTTAAAGTCGCGATGCAATTGGACTTTGATGTTACATAATAATACTATGTCACCGTATAATGATGATCGAGAATCTCGATTTCTCTCATTGTTATATCTACGGATCTTCAACAACGGTGGTGTTAAACTTACAACCTTTGGGATCATTGGAGTACTTAGAAGGACGAAGATTTCAAGGAACGTTGAAGATTAGACTATGGAAAAGGAGCCACTAAAGTTTATCTATTTTGTATTCCATATGTATTAATAGTTTTGTTACTAAAATTGTCAAAGGGGGAGATTTTTAGAGAATTGCTCGGTCGACCTCGCATGCGTTGCTATATCAAGCATGTTTGTCAATGTTAGTGATCAAAACTATGAGTCTTGATTTCTAGTATATTATAGCTAAGTCTCGGACTATGATAGAAAAGTGTAGTTGAGCTCAAGGACTTCATGGCGATTCATCATACAACGACGAATATCTACTCAAGGAACCGTGGAACTTCATCAAAAAAATGGTATGTGGAGACTTGAACTTATCTATCACTCAAAGGTCTATCTATTCTATCTCCTACTTCTTATGAGACAAAAGTCGTATGCTATATAGACTGGATCATACACATTTGACATTTCGAGCTGAGTATACTCTACTTATCTTTTTCTCGAAATCGTGTGTTGGTAAAGCGTTTCTCTTTGATCAGGTTTATCTTCACCTAGTGACGAAAGTCATGATGTTTCAATCACTTTGAAAATCGCTTTGACGAGAAATAGTGTAACAACTGTATAACGTCCTATAAGAATGTTTCAATGGTTGGAATGAGAGTTTAGGTCTATATAATCAATGATGGATATAAGCATTGTGTGGTAACACATATGTGCATAAATCCTATTCCTTGAACCGAAGTTTTCGAACTTTGTTGATCAAGAGAAATAGGAAGGATTGTGGAATTGGCTTGCCAAGTCCACGAACCCATTTCGCGAACCCAGTCCGCGAAATGAAGGAAGTTCTTGTACCGAGAATTTCTGCTGGGATTTCCAAAAACTCGTTTGTGTGCTAAGTCCGCGAACTGGCGGAAGTTCTCGACCCGAGAATTTCTGCTGAGTTTGGAAAACTCTGCCGGTTTACTTAAGTCCGCGAACTTGTTTGTGTACTTAAGAGGTTATGATCTAAAGATGTGCTCTGAACATGAAACTTAAATTACTAAGGAATGCTTTATGCAAACCGTGGCTAAAGTTCATGAGCTGATTCAATCGAATCGAATCATCTTTGATTCAATTTTGTCTTGTGTAGTTACATGAGATCTCGTAGCAATTGAACAAGTCTCTAAATAGTTCGTATTGAAGTCAATTGAACTAGTTATGGTGAAGAAGAACAAGGTTAATATGAAATGCTCATATGGTTGACCTTTTGGGTTACTATGTTGAACCAACATACACGTACACGTTTGGGCATGGTTTTCACGAACCCAGTAAACGTATACCTCAAGTGTAGGTGACAAGCTAAGTTTTCGATCTAACGGTTGAGAAATATTATCTTGAATCTACATCAGGTTTTCATATAACGGTGAATATTGCTTTGTAACTAAGGAAAAACCCTGATTTGAAGACTATATAAAGAAGACATCTAGCATTGGGCAAAACTAATCCCCACACGTCAGTGTGATACTAGTGCGCTCGCTAGAGTCGGTCTCCATTAAACTTTTATTTTCTTCTCTAAAATCAGGTTAACAACTTAAAGACTTCATTGGTATTGTGAAGCCAGACCGATACTACTTTTATCGTGGTTGTGTGATCTGATCTTGCATCTTCTATCGTGTGAGTAAAATCTTTGATTGGCTTGAGATCGTGAGAGTTCTCCGGTAGGCAAGATAAAGAAGTCACAAACATCTTCGTCTCACAGTTTGTGATTCTTGACAAACCGCGTGTGTAGTCAGGAAGGATTGTTGAGAGGTGATTGATTAATTTAGGCTGTTGTAGATGGTGGATTTTCGACAAAGGCTAAATTCGTAAACTCATAATTATACGAATCTCTGATTCAGCAATCAGACGTGAGTATCGAGACACGGGTCTCTCATCGAATTCTCAATAGAGAGTACTTTCTCTCAGATTACATGTGGATATGTAGTCTCACGACTGGACAACAACATATCTCATGAATACTGAATACTTTCAGTGATTATTTCTATATATTATGACGAGATGGACGGCTCCTAGACAGCTTGCTCTGCTAGTATAGAGCGATAACGTCTTCAGGAACAAACAACAAGTTTACCCTGACTATATAAAGGATATGAATTACCGACAAGCTCATATCGGGATAATTAATTCTCCTAGACAGCTTGGTTTACTAGTATAGAGCCACAAAGTTAATTATTCCTAATTAAGATTAATTCCGCCGTGACATTCACTACTGAATTCCCAGAATAATCTATTATTGCTCATATTCCATGGTCGAATCCACGACTGGTCCCATGGAATGGAAATAACAATTTCTCCTATTCCATGGTCGAATCCACGACTGGTCCCATGGAATGGCAACAAACAATTGTTCTGATTCTATGATCGAATCCACAGCTTGATCTCATAAAATAGCAATAACTATATTATATCATTACTCCGATTTCATGATCGAATCCACAACTGGTCTCATAAATGGTAATAGATAAATCTTAATTACTCTGATTCCATGGTCGAATCTACGATCCCATGGAATGGTAATGCTCACTTTATTATTCTGAATTCGTAGTCGAATCCTCAGCTGATCTTATGAATTAACAATAAACATCTTATTGCTCAGTTTTGTGAATTATTCTCCACCGAATTCCACATTAGTAATAAATAATCAACAACCGGGCGTCTGAGCTACCTCTAAGTAAGCCCCGATTGAAATGGTGAAGGTGTATTCAACGATGATACACTAACAGTCATCGCACGAACGAGTATTTCAAAAATACAACAAAATGATGAACCTATGCAAAATAGAGAAGAAAATAATAAATAATTAAAAATATTGACCAGGGTGCTGGGAGCACGGACACATGACCGACCGTGTCGTGGTCAATCCCACGCCAGTTTTATATTTTTAATGCATTTTATTATTTTCCTTGATTTGATGAAAATTCTCTCATTTTATCAAATCTCTTTCGTCTCGAGGAAACTCCTCGGTTTCATGGTACTTCCATAAATCCATAAAGAATAATATAAAATTAAGGAAAGGAGTGCGGGGCGTGACCACTGGCCAACCGGCCATTCCTTGGTCCCAACAGGCCCCACACCTCACGGTTCCTTATTATTTTATTATTTTTATTATTATTTCTCTAATTTCATGAAAAAACTCCTTGATTTCATGGTATTTTGCACAAATCATCAAATAATAATAATAAAATAAATTAATGAAAACTTGTGGGACCGGGCCTTGGCCGGCCGGCCATGCCCTAGCCGGTCCCACACGCCCCTTTGTTTTATTATTAGTTTTCCTTGAATTCATCAAATTCCTTGATTTCATGGTATTTCTCTCAAATTAGGAAAAATTCCCTCAAATCATCAAAAATATCTAAAAAAAATTAAAAAATTATGGAAAACTTGTGGGACCGGTCCATAGCCGGGCGTCCATGCCTCCATGGTCCCAAACGCACTTGTTTTATTATTTTAATATTTTTTTTCTTCCCTGAACTCATGAAAACTCCTTCAATTCATGGAAACTCCCTAAATTCATCAAATTTCTCAAAATTCATGAATTTTTCATAAAATCATCAAAATATTATAAAATTAAGGAAAAGGCACCACGAGACCGTGGTCACGACCGTCCAACCATGCCTTGACCACGGCGGTCCCACGCCTCCTCATTCCTTATTTTGTAATTATTTTTCATCATCTCATGGTGTTTTCCTCAGTTTCGTCGAAATCCTAATTTTGACATATTTTCTCGAATGGATGCTCAATTGCACGCCAGAAAATATTAAAATTCTCAGGACTGAGACGCGGATGCCTTGGGGACACAAGCACGCTATCTTGACCGACCAAGATTGTCTCTTTGGCTCACGGAAGCCGGTCCCATCAATTTTCACAGTTTTGACCTAATTTGCACAATTGCTCGTATTAGGTCCAAAACTCTTCCAAACACTTTGGATTTTCATGAAGTGATCGTCAGGCGGTCACGTGAAAACCCTGGGCCGGTTTCATGACTCCATGGTCGGTCCCTCGCCTCGTCATAATTAATTAGGTTTTCTCGCCTAAGGCTCAGACGAGCATTTTCGAATAAATGATTGAACCAGCATTTGATCATTCTTTCACCAACAAATCGTCAACTCTTCAGGAGTTCTTCGTATTTGCTCACGTGAGCATATGGACACTACATGGTATCCAAGGTCCCATGTAGTTTCTCCCTCCTTCGTCCCATGGTTAAACTCCTGACGAACCATGAATTGATCATCAATTGATCAAATTAGGGTTTCTGAATCCAAGGATCATCATTCCAGATTACAACCTTAATAATTTTATGACAACCTCATGGTCATTAATTTTATTAATTATGATCGGTTCAACGACCAATATTCTAATTAATATTTTTGGTACGCTGCCAATAATCCATCAGATGAGCAACACATGCTCAGACGATCAAATATTCAACAATTCATCACATGAGCGACACTTGCTCAGATGATAAATATTTTCTTAAACCAAGGAATATTGGTTCAACAATCAATATTCAACGATCCATCGAATGAGAAATACTTGCTCACTTCATCATAAAAACTATACCTCTGTCTCATGACATGTTCAATTCATGAGCTTCAGAACATCATGTTCAACTCAACAACTACATGGACTCATCGTCCTATCAAACCACGAAGTCATCAATTGACTAACAAACCACGAGACGTCAATCGTGTCACTTGGGGGATATCACTTAGGGTTTTGGTTTGGCAGTCTACGACACGTGTGTTCAAACACACGATGGAATGTGAGCAAGTCGTGCAATCAGTTGAAGGAATTCACGAGGTAGTGGGTGGAAAATCGACCAAGTCTCTACACGTTGAGCAACTGGTTTCAAACACGATCTCCACTTCCCCACTCCTTGATTCCATCAACTGTCACACTTCATGGAATCATGGTGTCTAAAATTCCAGCAATATAAATAAGTCTCTGAATCATGATTGAACCATCAGCATCAACAGTATCATCAATCTCACGTCTCATCGACAACACGAGATCATCAACTCATAAATTGAGCAACTACTCTCAGTTGAGCAATTTCAATCATTTAGAGCTTATCATATTCAGAATTCATACAAGCACAATCTTTGATTACCATTGATTCCACACATTTCCCAGCTTCCCTCCTACAGATAAACCCATCCTCTCTTGTGACCGAATTTACTCTGGAACGGTCATTGTCTTGATTTAGGCCGGAGTACTACAGATTGATATCTCGAATCTAAAGCACCCCCTTTGAAGCGGTGCATTTGTGTGAGGTTTAACATTTCGCTCGGTTCGAGGAGTCTCCTCCGTACGGTCGTCTCGTCAATTCCTTAAAAACCAGCAAATCGTTTATCCCCATCTACAGCTGTTCTTCGGGAATATAAGACCGGATTATCAATTGGTTCCTGTTCACCTTGATTTCATATCATAAGACGAAACAAAACCTAGGGTTTATCTGTGGGAGACAGATTTATCCTTTGATATACTTTTCTATGTGAGACAGATTTGTTTATTGTTTAAAGCCTGCGATTTTGGGTCGTAGAAACTCTTAATTGTGGGTGAGATCATCTGAGGGAATCAAGTGCATAGTATCCTGCTGGGATCAAAGGCGTAGGGAGTGCAACTGTACCTTGGATCAGTGGGAGACTGATTGGGGTTCAACTATAGTCCAGTCCGAAGTTAGTTTGTAGTAGGCTAGTGTCTGTAGCGGCTTAATACGGTGTGCATTCAAACTGGACTAGGTCCCGGGGGTTTTTTGCATTTGCGGTTTCCTCGTTAACAAAATTTCTGGTGTTTGTGTTTTTTCTTTTCCGCATTATATTTTATATAATTGAAATAATACAGGTTGTGCGTTAAGATCATCAATTGGAAATCCAAACTTTAGTTGTTGATTGATAATGATTGATCCTTGGGCATTGGTCTTTGGTATCTTCCCGAGCTCAAGGAAGATTTGAACACAATTCAAGCATCTTGGAGTATCTCCGATGAGGAAGAAGATGAGTAATTCGTGTTCTTATTTGCCTAGTGTTGATGGTGGATTTTCATTTAAGGCTAAAATTGGAAAAAGCCAAAATTGTACGCTAACATCCTGCAAAGGATAAAGCCAATGATAAGTGATGAATACTTCTCCACTTTACTAATTCACCTAGAATGGAGCATGTGGCAGCAATCCCAGTATTCTGTGAATTTAGCATTATTAATTAATGCTTTATTAGCCTTGTATTTCTTGTGATGTTCCCGGGAACCCTCACTATTGGTGTGGCATGACGACTGAGTATTGCTCTTATCAGAGTAACACGGACCTCCAAGTGTCAATAGTAAGGCATGAACGAAATACCCGTACAGGCTATCTCTCGGTGTGTTATACTAGCCCGATTGAGCAAAGTCTCCCGGTGTGTTATACTAGCCCGGTTGAGCATTTCTCCCGACGTGCTATACTAGCCCGGTTAAGCATAAATCTGGACTGCTCGTGCTAATCTCAGAAATAATCACGACCACGCAGGTTGGCCACTTGATTTAACCAGCCTAGACGATCCTCAGCAGGAGCAGGCTACCATCACAATGACCACCAGCGGTCCCGGTTATGTCATGGCTGGTCGAACGCATGCCTTTCCCCCAAATAGTCACCAAACGCCCGCCCTGAAGAGGGATGGTCGAATAGGTGTAGAGTGGTTAACATGCGCAGGACTGTCCAAAAACAGTCCCAAAGAGGTCGCGACCGTCCAACTTCGCAAGTATGGTTGGACGGCTTGGATCGCCCCGTGATCGATCGGTGAAGTGTTGGTACACGCATTGGCGGGCCCACTTTCCACCTACCTGATCGGTTCTCTCACGACCAAGTCATGGAGCAATAAACGATTGCCCAAACATGGTTGGCGTGATGCTTTAAGAAACCGTGAAAATCCAAATTGATCACGACCATCCAACTTCACCTGCATGTTTGAATGGCTTAGATCAGGCTTATGGCCGTCGGTCAGGTATCACCATATTCACCACTGGACCAATGTGGGTCCCATGTGGTCGGACTCTCCATATGAAGAGCATAGCTTGCAAATTCGTCCGGCCGAAGTAGCATGCGCGCGACCAACATAAAACCCTAATTAGGGTTTGCGGCATGTTACATATGTCGTAAATCGATCACGAGCGTCAATCTTCGCCAGCCTGGATGAAGGGTGCAGGAATAGACTAAGGAGGTCCAGGGAGTATCAACGTGATCACTGCGGGCCCGTCTACCTATATGTCCGGCCGACCAGCACAAGGAAGGACTAGATGCCTCGATTCGTGCACCCGGAAGGTGGCATGCCGCGCCCCTTAAGGAATCCTTTGCGGCACGGGATTCCTGTCGCAAATCAATCTCAGCCGCTCCTCTTTACCGGTCAAATTGAGTGGCCTAGATCGCATCTTCATGGGACAATGAGGTATGGACTTGAACACCTGCATGTCGTCTACACGCATGCATGGTCGGTCCCACCATAAACCACGCCCAAGCTTGTATTGGATCAAGCCAAGGAGTGATGCCTGCACACCTCTTTAAAACCCTACAATACCACCAACGGTCGCAGATGAGCGTCACAGATCATCTCGTTCGTCCAACTCTACCAGCTTAGTTGGGAAGCCCTGGTTAGGAGTTAAGCGACCAATGAAGCATCCCCATGATCACTGTTCGCCACTCTTCCACATAGAGTGATCGGCCAAAGCAGGACTCGCCCATGCAACCTCCAAACGATCACTTGAAGATGGTCGGACGTGATGTTATTTTAAGACGCTTGATCGTGACTTACTCCGTTAAGACTTAAAATAGTGATGCTTCATACTTGCTGAATATATTCGATGCATTACATGCATACAATACACACGATATTTCATAAATATCGATTTCCCAAATAACTAGTTATTTAACCTAGAACCGTATGCTACCTTCCGTGGGTCCCACGATCCACACGATTGAGACATCAAACATGTCACAAACTGGGGGATACATACTGGGGTATTGGTATGATGGTTTACAGCGTGCAACGCGCCATCCCAAGAACGTGTCAGGAAGACATGGACGGTTAGTGATGATGGGATAAGTGGGCAAGACTAGTCGTGTGACACTAACACACACAACTCCACTACTCCATCACTCCACTTCCTCCACTTCCCATGAGAGACGTGGGTAAGGCTCAATGACTTGTATAAATAGATTTTCCTCCCTATTTCCAAAAAACACTGACAGAAACCAAGTGTTGATATTCAAACACCAGAACTGATAGCTTACATTCTGCAAGCCAGTTCAGCTTTCTGATACAAGTCATACACAACCAACACCTTCACAATCTCAACACCTTCTTCACTTCCCTCCCTAAGATCAACCCCATCTCCTTCACTTTGTGACCAAAGCAAGTTTGGAACGACCATTTCTTGGTTTAGGACAGAGTTGTACAAATTGATTTCTCGAATCACAAAGCACTCCCGCGTAGTGCATTTGTTTAGGGTTTAGATTCATTTCTCATCCACACACCCCAAATTACCAAAAACAGCAGAAATAGTTTTCACCCATAAACAATTGGCGACCACAGTGGGAGGTTAATCTCTCGGTTGTAAAAGTCAATTTCTTCAATACCATTAGATCGGTTTCAAGATGGTTGGTCTTAGGACCGCCTCAACGGCCACAAATCCTGGTGATTCCTCCAACGGAGATACCCCTCCTCCGAATGGCGTACCTGACGGTATAATCAGGAGACTTCCAACGTTGAGTGAACTAGCGCGGGTACAGGAGATTCACACGAATAACATGGAGATAATCAAGGAAGCGATAAATGGCATACTTGATCTCCTCATCAAGATCACATCAGAGATAAGCGTTCTGGAGACTTCCACGTCGGGGACTAGTCCCTCTCAAATCAATAGCTTTACTACGAACCAGATACCAATGGATAAGGAAGCGACATCTCTAGTGGAAAGTTTGTGTGAACTTTTACACCTCTCGAAGAATCAGCGGGCGAAGACGTTTGCTACAATTAACCAGATATCCCTGGACGTGCACCTGGCTCCTTCACGCCCAGAAATCTTAAATGCATCAGAAACATCTGTGAATAATGTTATGTTTACAGAGGACGACATGATGGCGGAGGAAGGTCACAACCGGGCCCTACATGTTACCGCACGCATCAAAGATTCAGAGTTCAAGAGATCCCTCATCGACACGGGAGCATCTTCGAATGTGATTACTCTCAAGACTCTCAGGACAGCCAAGGTTCGCCCATGCAAGATCGTACGACAGCCTATTACAATGACAGACTTTGAAGGAAACCAGACTAGCACATACGGGTATGTCAATATGAATTTATCAGTAGGGCCCGTTCAGTCAAAAGTGAAATTCGAAGTCATAGAGAAGGAGCCAGACTATCATATGATACAAGGGAGACCATGGCTTCACGACAATAGGATCATTCCTTCAACATATAACCAATGCCTGAAGAATATGCTGAATAAAGAATTCGTTCGTATTCCTGCATCATTGTCTCCTTACGCACCAATATGTGAAGTGGAACTGTTCGAACCAAGAGAAGCTCCACGGCAAGGATCAGACAAAGTCCATTGCACCCCACTCCCCACGTGGGCGTCAATCCAGGAGGAGGACCGACTTACATCATTGAGGGCTATCCACCACGACACACCTTTGTTGACCAGGCACTCTTCTTTATCCGGTGAATCCGCAACCCACGTCCACACCAAGAGGGAACGAAATTTTGAGGCAAGCCGTGATCATAAAGGGAAAACGATATACCGACGCCGCTGTTAGCAATTAGCAGGGGAGACTAGTACCCAGTCTCTCCTCCCAGTTGAGTGCTTCAAGAACGACGAGCCACAAGAGGAGGTATTGGACGCCCCGCGACAGCAACAAAATGGCACCAACTCCACAACTGACGAGCTCGAGATTGTTAACATCGGGAACGAAGAATCTCCCAGGCCTGTCTCTATCAGTTCGACTTTGTCCACGGACGAACGCGCGAATCTTGTCCAACTTCTCAAAGAATATCAGGATGTATTTGCCTGACATATGACGAAATGCCTGGTCTGGATGAAAAATTGGTCACCCATCATCTACATGTCGTACCTGGATCCAAGACGATCAAACAATCTCCGAGGCAATTCCGACACGAAGTGGAAGAGAAAATCAAAACCGAAATTCAGAAGTTGCTAGCTGCCGGCTTCATCAAACCTATCCATCATCCGACTTGGTTAGCTAACGTGGTTCCGGTAAAGAAGAAAAACGGACAGATCCGGTGCTGCGTGGATTTCAGAGACTTGAACAAGTGCTGCCCCAAGGACGATTTTCCTCTGCCCAACATCGACATGTTAGTGGATGCCACCAGTGGATACGGCATGTTCTCCTTCATGGACGGTTACAATGGCTACAATCAGATAAGGATGTATGAGCACGATGCAAGTAAGACAGCCTTTCGAACACCTCTTGGAAATTTCTACTATACTGTTATGCCGTTCGGTTTAAAGAACGTCGGTGCAACGTATCAACGTTCTATGACGGAAATCTTCCATGACATGATGCATAAACAAGTAGAAGACTACGTAGATGATATTTTGGTCAAGTCAATAGCTCGATCAGACCACACAGGAGTCTTACGACAAGTGTTAGAGAGGTGTCGTGAATAAAAATTGAAGATGAATCCTTTGAAATGCGCTTTCGGTGTCTCTTCAGGAAAATTTATGGGATTCCAAGTGACTGCAAAAGGGATCAAGGTGGACCCGTCCAAGACTCAATCCATCCTCACGATGCCGCCACCACAAACTGTGAAGGAACTCCAAAGCTTCATGAGCAAGGTGAATTACATTCGACGTTTTATACCTGGCCTGGCCCAACTTGTTTCCTCATTCACACCCTTGCTGAAGAAGGGAGCAAGCTTCGTTTGGACCGCATCTCAACAGGAAGCGTTCCGGAAGATTCAATGAATATTGTCATCTCCAGCCATCATTAAGTCTCCCGTCCAAGGGAAGCCGCTTTGTCTCTACACTGCCTTCAGTGACACCGTCGTCGGGGCCTTGCTCGCCCAAGAAGATGATGAGGGAATCGAACGTCTCATATACTACTTCAGTCGAATATTAAGAGATGCTGAACTCAGATATCCCAAGGAGGAGAAAGTATGTTTAGCTATAATCAATTCCATTCAGAAGTTCAGACATTACCTGTTGTCCAACAAGTTGGTACTCATATCTAAATCTGACCCTGCGAAGTTCTTACTTTCGAAATCGGTCCTGATGGGAAGGACGGCGAAGTGGCTTCTCCAAATGTCAGAGTTAGACATAACGTGTTCATCACCTAGAGCTATCAAGGGGCAAGCAGTCGCAGACTTACTAGCAGCATTCCCTGGGGAAGGCCCTACGGGATTACACGAGGATATTCCTGGATAATTTCCATACATCCCTGTTGTCGAAGAAGAAGTGTGGTTGTTGTATTTTGACGGATCCGCCACTCCTAGCAGTAACACTGGAGGAGCAGGCATAGTCTTAGTATCTCCAACTGGGGAAGTATTCTCGCACTCCTTCAAGCTGGACTTCCAATGTACCAACAACTCAGCAGAGTATGAAGCCTTCCTCATAGGGATGTCAATAGCCAAGCAAGCAGGAGTCACGCGTCTGGAGATAAGAGGTGACTCCAAGTTACTGGTGAATCAGATGAATGGAGTATATGCACTGAAGGAAGTAACGCTAGCTTCATACCGATCAGAAGCACAAAGGTTACTAAAATACTTTGCTGACGCAACCATAACCCACGTTGGTCGCAGCAACAACAAACACGCCGATTGTCTAGCAACGTTGGCGTCCAAATTGAAGTTCGAAGGTTTAGAGAAAACCATGACAGTAAAGAGGAGAACCGTAGAATCAACATGACTATCACAACACAAAAACACCGAGATTTGCGATTGGCGAACTCCGATCATTCAGGAGCTCAGCAACTCACTTTCCCAAGGAAAGGTCAGTCTCAAAACCCTGCAAAACTTCTTCATGCTTCATGGTATGCTATATCATCGAAAACCGGATGGTTCCCTATCAAGATGTTTGGGGGATGATGAAGCACAGCTGCATCTTAACCGCGTTCACAACGAAATTTGTGGACAATCACTGGTAGTAACGCTTTATCGACGACTTCAACGCCTGGGCTATTACTGTCCAGAGATGGAGACCCAATACCGACTACTTCAGAAGTCCTGCTCGAATTTTCAAGCGCCACCACACCAATTGGAGGTTTTTAGTATGAGACACACTGGGAACTGGAGAGAGCCGTACATTAGCTATCTCCGCGATGGGGAAACTCCTTCTATCCAAAAGGATGTCGTCAAGATGAAGCAAAAGGCCAAGTGGTTCGTGTTTCACGAAGGGATCCTGTATCGCAAGAGCTTCGAAGGTGATCTGTTGCGGTGCCTGGCTGGGGTATAAATCCCGGTTATGCTAAATGAAATGCACGAAGGGGAACATCAAGGGAAGAGGAAACTGTTTTTCTAGATACACGAGAAATATTATTGGTCGACCATGGAGGATGACGCAACCAATTTTGTTCAAAGCTGCCACAGATGTCAAATCCATGGGAACCTTGTTCACGCGCCTTCCACCCCTTTACACTCGATAAGCATTCCATGACCATTTTATAGTTGGGGATTGTACATTATTGGGAAAATCAATCTGCCGTCATCAAAGCAGCACGAGTATATCATAACTGCGACAGAATACTTCACTAAATAGGTAGAGGTCATTCCTCTGCGAGGAACTACAGGAGCAACAATTGCGGCTTTCATTAAAGAGTATATAATTTGTCTTTTTGGTATTCCTAAGCATATTATCACTGATAACGGCACTCCCTTCGTCAACAAACAGGTGTGAGGGTTACTTGAAGAATATGGAATTAAACATGTCTTCTCCACTATCTACTATCCTCAAGGAAACGGATAAGCTGAGAGTACCAACAAGACATTGATCCGGACTCTTAGTCGAACAGTACATGACAACCCTGGAGAATGGCATGACCAGTTACCGATGGCACTATGGGCATACCGGACGTCACCCAGAAGCTCCATTGGAGTTTCTCCATACTCACTTGTTTACGGTGCGGATGCAATCCTCCCAGCAGAGATCAAAATCTCATCAGCCAGGATTGCAGCAGCAAGCGGGATCCACTGGAACGAGGCTAAAGCATCTAACTCCATAGTAGCTGAGTTAGACACTCTGGATTTCAGAAGAAGCAAAACAGAGGAACGCACTCAGGTGTACATGAATAGAATTTCCAGGGCATATAAAAAAACTGTGAAACCACGTGTTTTCAAAGTGGGAGATTTGGTCTTGAAGACGGCCAAGCACATCCAGCAAGACATGTCTGCACCAAAATTCTCACAGAAATGGGAAGGTATTTATGCAATCACTAAGGCTTACAGTACCGGCTACTACAAGATCATCAAGGTGGACGGGGGAAAGTTAGACGCAATCATCAATATAAAATGGCTCAAGGAATATCATGTTTGATCATTGTCCACTTTTGTCTCATGACACGACAATACAGGCATTTATTTTCATTACACGTTTGAGTTATCAATTTATTCAGAAACCCATTAATGAAAAACCCATTTCACAAATCAAAAACCAATGCAATTTATTTCACAAAGATGTTCAAAAATCTTCTTGACATGAACGTCATTAACAGTAAGAGAATACATCTGAATGCGGCTTAGAAGAGGCCATCTAGCAGATTATAGTTCCTTGAGAGCATCACCTTCAACCTAGCTTGATATCTCTCTGTCCTATTCTTCAATTTCTGTACTGGCTGCTCCACCTTCTCCGATTCGGCGGCCAGAGCCTTTTCTTCTTCCAAGATAGCATTCGCAGCAGGAACTACGTTCGCAAGGATGCCGGCTCGATCAACTTTGATGATGTCAAGACGCTGTCGCAGCAAACCCACATTGAATTCCATTGATTCACAGGTAGACACCATGTTCTCCCACTCTTCAAATTTTGATTCGGCAACGTTATATATGGAGATACCTTCCATCTCGGCAATCAGAGGGAGAAGGCAGTTTACCGTGGTAACCAAAGCAGATGCACAATATTGAACTACATTCCTGGTTGCAATATAGCCATACTTATTCCACACTTTTGTGTATAAAGGCACAAACTCCTTCCGCACCAAGAATCCTCCGATGGTTCGACAGCTGGAAGACATACATTTCATGTGAATATCGAATGGAAGACCTGCGTTGGGATATTTGTAAGACGAGATACCTAGATCAGCATCATCGAGATCCGTAGGGGTAGGTGTTTTTGAATTTGAAGGAAGAGGACTGGTTAAATCATCATCATCGACCACTGTCACACATGGGCGTCTCTGTAAAAAAGGGGGAGAACGAACTGATACGGTCTTCTTAACTCGACGAGTACGAACATGGGATTTATTGCAAAGTTGTTCATCCTGAACCTCAAATGGGCGTGCGCGTTTAGCAGAAGATCCTGGGTGTTACGAAGAAGATGACCCGTTGTTGTTCAACATGTTGAAGGGATAGAGTTTCTGCAAGAAAAACCTATTGACGAATGGCAGTTTTAAACCCCGCAAACATATTGAAGAAAACCCTAAAGGAAGACCGGATCAGCTACAGCAGAGCTTATCCGATGAATAAGGTCTTAACGCCTGACCAAGTGCTGCTTCCTTCACAACCCTAATCAGGTTTGACTCCTGACAGCACCTGGCGATATCTATCTATGCGGTAAATGTATATTTACTTTAGTTTGGTCATTTCTGTATACAAATTTGTCACCATCTCATTCCTACCCCACAATGTTGTAACCATTATGTGCTAGGCAGGGGACTTAATGTTGATGGTGGATTTTCATTTAAGGCTAAAATTATAAAAAGCCAAAATTATACGCTGACATCCTGCAAAGGATAAAGCCAATAATAAGTGATGAATACTTCTCCAATTTACTAATTCACCTAGAATGGAGCATGTGGCAACAATCCCAGTATTCTGTGAATTTAGCATTATTAATTAATGTTTTATTAGCCTTGTATTTCATGTGTTGTTCCTGGGAACCCTCACTATTGGTGCGACATGACGACTGAGTATTGCTCCTAACAGAGTAACACGAACCTCCAAGTGTCAATAGTAAGGCATGCACGAAATACCCGTACAGGATATCTCTCGGTGTGTTATACTAGCCCGATTGAGCAAAGTCTCCTGTTGTGTTATACTAGCCCGGTTGAGCATTTCTCCTGACGTGTTATACTAGCCCGGTTGAGCATAAATCTGGACTGCCCGTGCTAGTCTTAGAAATAATCACGACCACGCAGGTTAACCGCATGATTTAACCAGCCTAGACGATCCTCAGCAAGAGCAGGCTACCATCACAATGACCACCAGCGGGCCCGGTTATGTCCTGGCTGGTCGAACGCATGCCTTGCCCCCAAATAGTCACCAAACGCCAGCCTTGAAGAGGGATGGTCGAACAGGTGTAGAGTGGTTAACATGCGCAGGACTGTCCAAAAACAGTCCCAAAGAGGTCGCGACCGTCCAACTTCGCAAGTACGGTTGGACGGCTTGGATCGCCCCGCGATCGATCGGTGAAGTGTTGGTACACGCATTGGCGGGCCCACTTTCCACCTACCTGATCGGTTCTCTCACGAACAAGTCATGGAGCAATAAACGATTGCCCAAACATGGCTGGCGTGATGCTTTAAGAAACCGTGAAAATCCAAATTGATCACGACCATCCAACTTCACTTGCATGTTTGGATGACTTAGATCAGGCCTATGGCCGTCGGTCAGGTATCACCGTATTCACCACCGGCCCAATGTGGGTCCCATGTGGTCAGCCTCTCCATACGAAGATCATAGCTTGCAAATTTTTCCGGCCGAAGTAGCATGCGGGCGACCAACATAAAACCCTAATTA